>NW_019154137.1:9867584-9938498 GCF_002288905.1 Enhydra lutris kenyoni
TGACAGACAGTGATCACAAGTAGGCAGAGAGGAAGGCAGAGAGAGAGGGGGAGGCAGGCTCCCTGCTGAGCAGAGAGCAAGATGCGGGGCTTGATCCCAGGACCCTGGGATCATGACCTGAGCTGAAGGCAGAGGCATAACCCAGTGAGCCACCCAGGTGCCCCTAGTTATTGTTTAAGTATCGAGATCACTCATCTCTTAGGGCTCACATATCTCTAATATTGTGTAAATATTTTAATGCAGTTACATGTATTATCTCACTTAACTGTAGCAATCACCTTGTATGTATATCTGTATTTGTGCATGTGTGTGTATACATATATATACATACCTATATGTGTTAACTGTGACCTTTCCAAAACCAAAGTATGTACATTACCTATAAATAAATATAAACAATCCCCATATTCTAGCTTTGGGAAAAAAACACAGAAGTTAACTTTCCAATATTGTATAGTTAGTAAAGAATGAAATCAAGAATTGCAAAGCATATATTTTGCACATTTTGCAGCTCAGGGAAAGTTTGCTCTAGGTGGAGATTATTAAATGGAGAAGTTCTAGAGGGCCTCTATCTGCAGTATTCTTTGCACATGTATTAGGCACTTACTGCCCGAGTTTAGACCCTCATATTTTTCGTCTGGACTATTGCAAAAGCCTATTAAGTGGCCTTTATGTAAGATCTCTCATTTCCTCTAGCTCTAGTCTAGATTACAGTGTGGAAAACATCACATTCCTCTTATAACTCTTTAATTTTACCCCAACAATTACAAATTCAAATTCAAATTTTTCTTGTGACAAATGACATTCTTCTTAATCTGACCACTATCTAGATTCACAATCTCATCATTCATTACCCACTCAAATACTTTATTTTTCAAACCATGTATTGTTTCCAACAACACGGTATCCTATATTTCACCTGGATGATTTAGAACGGAATCTTCTTAGCACTTTTTAACCTTTAAAGAAAACTACTTTTTAAAAAAATTTTCAAATTCAACATTACTTTTTCTTGGAAGGTTTTAATAAACTTTATCCCTACTCCCAGGCAAAATAGTTGCCATTCCACATGAAGCATTCTTTACTGACATATTTTTTTCACAGTATTCCAATTGACTGCTTCTGTTTTCTTTTCCTTACTGTGAGTAACTAAGGAGGGTAGGCTAAATTTTATTAATTTCTATGCACTCAACACATTGTAGAGTACATGACATATAGTAGACAGCAGATATATATTTGTTAAATAAATAAGTTAAAGAAAGAATGTTGGACAAAGGATGAATATTTGCTGAGAGATTATTTATTCACAATTAAAATATTTTTCATAAATAAAAGTCTTGACACAAATGATTATGCATTTGAATTAGTTAGGTTCAAAATAATAGGATTTCTGAGTTTTCTTTTTCAGAACTTACTGTTAAATATATCTTTTTTAAAAAATTTACACATATCTGATATTTGGTAAGGACTAAAAAAAGTCATTAAGTAAGTGCAGATTTGGGATTAGTAATTGACAGTATTCTTCCTCCAATTATTTTGCATTTGAATAGAGATAAGATTTATGCTTGAAATACGTGGGGTTGTTTTTGTTTCACTGAAGTGTTTACCACCTCCATAAGAAATAATGGGTTATAAATTGTGATCAAAATCTAGTGTTGAGATTGTCATTTGGCCTGGGTTTCTAGCCTTAAATTGCTTTAGATGCAAATGATCATTCTATAATCTGCAACCTATTGTGACCTTTGACTTAATGAGAAGTTAAATGTTGAGTGTGGTTCTAAGATACAGTCCTAAAGATGTAATATGAAGTTCATTCCTTGCCACTGTTTCTTATTTCTACAAGCAAAATGAAACTGTGTAATGGTTAAAATTTTCTACAACTCCATTTTAAGAAAAGTAATCATTAAAATATAAATACTATCTTCAGTTTAATCCAGAGACAAGTGTGGCTATCTATAGGTAGTGCAGCCAAAGGAAATGGTGTTAATGAAAAAAATACACTCCATAGCAATTTTTAAAAATATTTTTATCCTATTACTGATTATTTACTTTAGGAAACTCAAAATAGAATGATTTTTTCCTACTAAATCTATTTATATTAAGCCAACATTTCATTTGTTTTCCCTTTTCTTCCCTAATTTGCAAGTGAAACATGAAGCTGGTATAGTTTCTTATCATGGGTAAAGCATTTTACATACAGACATTGTCAAAAGCATTAGCAGAACCATGTGAATAATAATGTTATTTGATAGTTGACTTAAAAGTGATACTCCATTGTTAAGTACAGAAATTCAAATTTGGCCTATCTATATAAACATACATCTACCCACACCAACTCGAAAGAATAAGAAAAAGTATTTAATGTAGGCTATCAATCAAAAGGATATTAGTTTTTCTACATATTTTGTCACAAGTAATTTGCTTTTAATGATAGATAAAATATCACATTGTGTATAGGATTTTTTTCATTTAAGTAAGACCTTCAGAAAAGCACAAGTATCTCAAGTGTACAGCATGATGGAACTCCCATGTAAAACCATGTATCCATTACCAAGTTAAAGAAACAATAATGCCAGTATTCTAGAGGCCCTCTTTATGTCTTCTCCTAAATGTTCCCTTCACCTTATATCAAATGGAGCCATGTTTTCCAACTTCTAATAAAATAGTTTTCTGTGTGATTTTGTGCTTTATATATAAAGCTTGTATTCTTATATATTTGGCTTCTTTCACTCATTATGATGATTTTGAGCTTTAATTACATTGTTGTCATGTGTGCTACTACTTCACAACTTTCATTATTAATATTATACTCTATGGTGATACTGTATATAGTACATACTGTATATAATAGTAAAATGTATCCATTATACTATTGATAATCATTTGTTTCCAATTTGGGGTTCGTATTATTAATGATGATTTAAACTTTGGCTTTTTTCTAATTTTGGCAAAAATATGAGCTCCTTTCTATCAGGTATACCTATAGAAGTAGAATTGCTGAATCATAAGGTATGCATATCTCCAACTTCAGGTGATAATGCCAAAGACTTTGACAAAATTGTAAAAATTTTAACTCATATCTCTGTTCCTTTTATGTTCCACTATCTCATCTAGAGTACCATATTTTATTTACTCATCATATTTCTTTAGGTTCTTCTTATCTGTGTCATTTCTGCCCCATTATTTCTCTTTTTTCCATCTAGGACTTCAATCAGCATGCAAACATTAGGTTCTTTTTGAATTTTCATGCAGTTTTGCATTTACCTTTCTTTTATCTTTCCAGATTTATGCCTGGATATTTTTTAAATCTATTTTTCATTTAACTAGTTCTCTCTGAACCAGAGTCTAATCTACTTTTAAACCTATCAATCACATCTTTTGAGTTATTTCACTTTACATGCATACCATTCACTGCTCATATTTGTAGTCTTCAGTCCTATGTAAAAATTCTCTATCTTGTCTTCTAGTTGAGTGTCCTATTATTCATAATTATTTTAATTCCATATATGAAAGCTCCATTATTTGAACAACACATAAGTTTATTTTTATTTTCTAGTATTTCTCTTAGGTTTTGATTATATGGTGTAACTATGTATGTGCCTGTCAATTTCTGATTGGGTTTTGATTATAATACTTTAAATTGTAGAGATAATCTGAGGCTCTGAGTGATATTGATAAACATATGTCTCCTTAGAGGAATTATGTATTTATTTATTCAATTTCTGACAGGGAATTAGCTCAAAAAACTAGTGATCCCTTATCAATTTAACCCAATCAGGATTGATATTATTCACTAACAGTTCAGTTTCTGTAAGGATTGGTCTATTTCTAGTACTTTCTTCCTCTTTAAATATAAGCTTCTCAGATTCCCCATTCAAGGTGCCTACTCCTTTGAAGGCCCTGATCATTAATATTGAAAACCCCCAGAGGCAGTGAACGTATTGTGTCTGTGGGATTTCCTTCTTTTCCACATCTGGGTTGAGTGATACCTCACCAGAATGTCCAGATGCTAGTTATTTCACTTGAATTATTTTTCAATCTTTACTTTAAATTTTTAAGTTATCATTTAGAGTATTGTCCCAAAACTGGAAGAATTTTATTGCTAGAAGCAGAGTACACTGCTTTACTAAAAGTAGGGTTGATTCAAGTTTATTTTCAATTTTTCCCTTTCTCATTCACAAACATTTTGTCTGATGTAAAAAAAAAAGATTAAAGTTATGGAAAGTAAAAAAAAATTGAATATAAGCTTGGGTATGACCAGAGAAATTGTGGAAATCATGTAAATGTCATTTTTGTCCTGAAGGAGAAAAAATGGTTGAAGTTATTTACTATGAAACATGTATTTTAGTTCTATTTTGCTTTCTTTTATCAGCCCCCAACTTTTGTGAGCCATCAAATTCTATCTCCTGAGTATTTGCATTATTCCTTTAAGCACCATTTACTAGTTTCTCCCACCATTGTCTTCCAAAGCCTGTTTGTTTGGTACATTTACTTATCATTGATGTTATCATCTTTATCATTATGATCATGAAAAATTGTGTTGAACATCTACTATATTTGGGCTCCATATATAGTCTCATTTATTATCACTCTGATGTAGCAGAAAATCTAAACCTAACATAAAAAATACTTCTACAAATGGAAGAGTAGAAGAAAGGAACTAATAATATTCATGGAACAGGAGGCATGCATCAAGCACAATTTATTCATGTATAACCTACCTAAGAAGTAGATATAACTGATATTTGAATATTTGATATGTCCTTCGCAGTTTGGCTTTAAGGTTCATTTCTGTTTCTTTTCCATGTTGTATCCTCAGATGGAAACATTTAAAAGCATAAGACAAATTTTAGAGCTAATTTATTTAATTCTCCCATCATCTCTTGATGTTTACACTACTAATTTCACTTTATAGTTGAGGAAATTAAGACGGGGTTTATTTAATTTATCTGTGTTCACACAGCTTGTTAGTGGTGAAACTGGGATTTAATCGAGATCTGATTAATTTCAAAGTCTGTGCTTTTAACCAATATGGAACAAGTTTCAGTAAGTTTTTTTCCCGCATGTGTTACAAACTTCTAAACATTTTAGTCAACATCTGAATATTAGTTAAATGTGGGTTCTAAAGAGATAGTAAAACAGAATTAAAAAAACAAAAACAAAATATTAATCATCATGAAGCTGTGATTTCTTTCTCCCAGGTTCCTTTTGCATATATTTTGCTGTCCAAAAACTGAAGAAGATGTATTAACTAATACAAATGCAAACATGAAAATTATATTAACCAAAAGAGTAGAAAAGTGAGAGCTCAGAAGAGATATATTGTTATATTTTTTGGTAAATTAGAATATTTATAATAAATAAATTCTGAAAGCGATATACAACAGGTAACATTTTAAGATTCAATAGAGTATAAAGAATGGAATTTATATAATTGTTATTGTTAAATTTTTAGAGGAAGTGGCTATGCTTATACTTTGGGAAATAAAATTATGTGGATAGATGCTTCATTGAGAAGTTAGTTTGGAAAATACACTGTGATACTGTTACACAGAAAACAAAGCAATTGGTTCAGATATTTCAAGCATTCTCTTCACAAAATCATATTTGGGTTGAATATAGGTGCTCAAAGTAAATGCACTACTTTTGTTTGAATTTTTGCATACTTGTTATAATTACCCATGTTAACTTGGATGTGTAGAAAGGAATTGTTTATACAAATTAATATTTATACATTTTCATTGCATATTGAAAATTTTGCAATTGTATACATTAACAAATCTAAATTGGGCTCCTTGAAAAAAATGTTTCAAGGTAATAATTTTTTGACATGCAAATTATGTTTTGGTGTCTTTTAAAATCTAATAATTATAAAGAGAATTCTAACAATTATCTTAATACAGGAATGTAGAATCTAATAAACACTGAGATATTCAATTTAATTTAATTAATGTCTTGATAATGTGCAGATAAAAAGTTATAACAGCAATTATTTCCAAATTTCATCCTGTTGATGTGGTACAACTGTTACATATAAGTCTCTGTCCTATTAAGGTAATTCATGACTTATTTAAAAGTAGATTTCAAGTGATGTCAGCAAACATGGAAGAGTAGGGAACTCCAATAGATCATTGTTACTCAAAAAGGGAAAGTAGGGGCACCTGCATGGCTCAGTCTTTAAGCATCTGCCTTGGATCAGGCTCAGGTCATGATTTTTCAGTCCTGGGATAGCCCCACATGGCATCTGGCACCCTGCTCAGCAGGAGGCCTGCTTCTCCCTCTTCCATTCCCCCTGCTTGTGTTCCCTCTCTTGCAGTCTCTCTCTCTGTCAAATAAATAAAATCTTAAAAAAAAAAAACAGAAAATAAATTGGGATAAACTATCATAACAACCTTTAGAAGAACTCTGGAATGAATCAAAAGTTTACAATCTGAAAAACCCTTCAAGAAAAACAAACAAACAAATTTGATTCTGATTGAGAGTTGTATGGTTCATTGTTCTTTTCTTTTTTCTTTTTTCCCACCTTAACCTAAGTCTGCATTCACCAGCTTGGTGGCAGCCTTAAAGATCTCAGCCCACATCCTGGTATAGGTTCCTAGGGATGGGTAAACAATAGACAAGTTGAAAACCTTGAGAATGAAGACCCAGTAATGCACACTTCAGGGTGCCAAAAAAGTTTTTGAAAAGCTCCTGTATACTCCTTTATTATTATTATTATTATTATTATTATTATTATTATTTAGTACAGTTGACACACAATGAAGTTTTCATTTCAGATGTGCAATACAGTGATTCAGCAATACTATACCATTAAAAAAAAAAGATATTATTTATTTATTTGTCAGAGAGAGAGCACAAGCAGGGAGAGTGGCAGGCAGAGGGAGAAGCAGGATCCCTCCTGAGCAAGGAGCCTGATGGAGGATTTGATCCAAAAACCCTGGGATCATGACCTGAGCTGAAGGCACATGATTAATCAACTGAGCCACACAGGTGTCCCTCAACAATCCTATACCTTATATTATGCTCACCATAAATGTAGTATAGCTACCATCTGTTCCCATAAAACACTATTACAGTATCATTGACTGCATTCCCTATGCTGTGCCTTTTATTCCCCTGACTTATTCATTCCATAACTGGAGGCCTGTATCTCTCTCTCCTTCATCAATTTTGCCACCTCCCTCTTGCAACTATCATTTTGATCTCTGTATTTATAGATCTGATTCTGCTCTTTGTTTATTCATTTTTTTAAAATTCCACTTTTGAGTGGAATAAAATGGTATTTGTCTTTATCAGCATGCTTTATTTCACTTAGCATAATACCCTCTAGATCCATTCATGTTGTCACAAATGGCATGATCCCATTCTTTATGGATGTGTACTCCTCTATTGTATATATGTTGATATATATATATAGATATAGATATAGATATAGGTATAGATATATATAGACATAGATATATAGATATATCATTTTCATTATTCATTTACCCATTGATGGACATTTAGGTTGTTTCCATGTCTTGACTATTGTAAATAAACATAAGGGTGCATATATCTTTTTGAGTTGGTGTTTTGGTTTTATCTGGGTAAATATCCAATATGGAATTATTAAATCACATGGTATTTTTTATTTTCAATTTCAATTTTTTGAGGAACCTCCATATCTGTTTCCACAGTGGCTGTACCAATTTACATTTCCACTGATACAAGTGTTCATTTTTCTCCACATCCTTGCCAGCACTTATTCTTTCTTGGTTGTGTGTGTGCTTATTTTGGCCATTCTAACAGGTGTGTGGTGATACCTTATTGGGGTTTTGATTTTCGTTTCTCTGATGATGAGTGATGTTGAGCATCTTTTCATGTGTCTGTTGGTCATCTATATGACTTCTTTGGAAAAATGTCCATTTAGGTCTTCTGAGCATTTTTCAATTGAATTGTTTTTGGGGTTTTGTTGTTGTTTGTTTTGTTTTGTTTTTGGTGCTGACTTGTATAAGTTCTTTAAATATTTTAGATATTAACCTCTTCTCGGACATATGATTTTCAAATATCTTCTCCCACTCTCCCATTCAGCAGGTAGTTTTTTTGTTTTATTGGTGGTTTCCTTTGCTGTGCAAAAGCATTTTATTTTGATGTAGTCCTAATCACTTTTTTTTTTACTTTTGTTTCCCTTACCTTAAGAGACATAACTAAAAAAAAAAAAAAAAAAAAGTTGTTGCTATGACCAATGTCAGAGAAATTGTTGCCTGCACTTTCTTCTTGAATTTCTACGATTTCAGGTCTTGCATTTGGGATTTTAATAAATTTTGACTTTATTTTTGTGTATGGTATAAGAGAGCAGTCCAAGTTCATTCTTTTGCTGTCCAGTTTCCCAACATGATTTGTTGAAAACACTGTCTTTTCCTCATTGTATATTCTTCCCTCTTTAGTTGAACATTAATTGACCATATAACTGTGGGTTTACTTCTGGGCTATCTGTTCTGTTCCATTGATTTAAATGTCTATTTTTTTCCCAGTATCAGACTGTTTTGATTACCACAGCTTTGTAGTATATCTTGAAATCGGGGGTTGTGATACCTCCAGCTTTGTTATTTCTAAGGACTGCTTTGGCTATTGGGGACCTTCTGTGGTTCCAGGAATGAAAAATGCTATTGGTATTTTGATACATCTTGCACTGAATCTGTAGATCGTTTTGGGTATTATGGACATTTTAACAACATTAGTTCTTCCAATCCATGGGCATGGGATATCTTTCCATTTGTTCATGTCATCTTCAATTTCTTTCATTACTGTTTTATAGTTTTCAGAGTCTTTCACTTTTTTGGTTTAGTATGTTCCTAGGTATTTTTTTTTCTTTTTGGTGCAATTATAAATGGTGTTGCTGGGGCGCCTGGGTGGCTCAGTGGGTTAAGCCGCTGCCTTCGGCTCAGGTCATGATCTCAGGGTCCTGGGATCGAGTCCCGCATCGGGCTCTCTGCTTGGCAGAGAGCCTGCTTCTCTCTCTCTCTCTCTCTCTGCCTGCTTCTCTGCCTACTTGTGATCTCTCTCTGTCGAATAAATAAATAAAATCTTAAAAAAAAATGGTGTTGCCTTTTTAAATTTCTTTTTTCGTGACTTCATAGTTACTATATAAAACACTGCCAGTTTCTGGGTATTGATTTTGTATCCTGCCATTTCACTGAATTTGTTTATTACTTCTGGTAGATTTTTGGTAGAGTCTAGGATTATCTGTGTATACTGCCATCTCATCTGCAAACAGTGACTGTTGAACTTTTTCTCTATTACTATATATGTCTATTATTTCTCTTGCTGTATTATTGCTGTGGCTAGAACTTACAGTACTATGTTGAAAAAAAAAGTGGCAAGATTGGTCATCCTTCTCTTGTTCCTGACCTTAGAGTGAAAGCTCTCAGTTTTTCACCATTGTGTATGATGTTAGCTATAGGGTTTTCATAAATGGCTTTTCTGTGTTGAGATCTGTTACCTCTAATTCCACATTTTTGAGTTTTCATCATGAAAGGATGTTGAATCTTGCCAATGTTTCTTCTACATCTTTTAAAATGACCATATAATTTCTGTCCTTCATTTTGATGATGTGGTATATGAAAATTGAATTGCTGATCTTAAACCATCCTCTCATCCTGGGAATAAATTCCACCTGATCATAATTAATGATCTCTTTAATGTATTGTTGCATTAAATTGATAATACTGTGTTGTGGATTTTTGCTTCTTTTTTTATCAGGGTATTTTCCTGTAGTTTTCTCTTTTTGTGTTGTCTTTAGTTTTGGTATTGGGTAATGCTGGCTAGGTAAAATGTGTTTGGAAGTTTTTCTTCCTTTTATATTTTTTGGAATATTTTGAGGAACAGAGCTATTAACTTTTTGATAGAATTCATCTGTGAATTCATCTGGTCCTGGACACTTATTTTTTGGTATATTTTGATTACCAATTCTGTTTCATTACTTGTAATCAATCCATTCAATTTTTTTTTATTTCTTCCTGGCTCAGTTTTGGATGGTTGTATATTTCAGGGAATTAATCCATTTCCTGTATAGGTTGTACAGTTCCTTGGTGTATAATTTTCATAGTATTATCTTACAATCTTACTCAGGTGTCATTTGTTACTTTTCTTTCTCATTTTATTTATTTGGGGCCTTTCTATTTTTCCTCTTGATGAGTCTGGCTAAAGATTTGTCAATTTTGTTTATCTATTCAAAGTACCAGCTCTTGGTTTCATTGATTTTTATATTGATTTTTAGCCTCTACATTACTTATTTCTGCTCTGACTTTTTTCCCCTCTGATTTCTATTATTTGCTTTCTTCTACTCACCCTGGGCTTTCATTGCTCTTTTTCTAGTTCCTTTAGGTGTAAGCTTAGATTGTTTATTTGAGCTTTTTCTTGTTCCTTGAGGTAGGCTTCTCTCACTATGTATTTCCCTCTTAAAATGGCTTTTCCTGTGTACTCACTATATATTTCCCACTAAAAATGGCTTTTCCTGTATTCTAAAGATTTGGACTTCATGTTTTCACTTTCATTTGTCTCCATGCATTTTTAAAGTTTATTCTTTGATTACGTCATTGATCCATTGATTGTTTAGTATCATGTTGTATCATGCTACTATCATGTTGTTTAATCTCCCCATGTTTGTGATTTTCTTTAAAAAATTTCTAAAAAAATTAAGAAAAATTAAAAAGAAACCCTTTAAAATTTCTTATAAGGTTAGTTTAGTGGTGATAATCTCTTTTATCTTTATCTTGCCTTGTTTTTTGAGGCAAATTTTATCTCTCCTTCAAATCTGAAAGATAATATTATCTGGTAGAGTATGCTTGGTTATAAGTTTTTCCTTTCAGCATTTTGAATATGTCATGGCAGTCCCTTCTGGCCTGCAAATACTCTTAAGAAATAACTGTTGATGGCGTATAGGTTTTCCCTTATAGGTATTTTGTATTTTTTTTTCTTTTCAGCGTAACAGAATTCATAGCACCACACCCAGTGCTCCATGCAATGCAAGCCCTCCATAATGCACACCACCTGGCTCCCCCAACCTCCCACCCACTGCCCCTTCAAAACCCTCAAGTTCTTCTTCAGTCCGTAGTCTTTCATGGTTCATCTCCCCCTCCAATTTCCCCCAACTCTCTTGTCCACTCCATCTCCCCATGTCCTCCGTGCCATTTGTTTTGCTCCAGAAATAAGTGAAACCATATGAAAATTGACTCTCTCTGCTTGACTTATTTCACTCCAGCATGATCTCTTCCAGTCCCGTCCATGTTGCTACAAAAGTTGGGTATTCATCCTTCCTGATAGAGGCATGATACTCCATAGTGTATATGGACCACATCTTCCTTATCCATTAGACCTTGAAGGGCATCTTGGTTCTTTCCACAGTTTGGCAACCATAGCCATTGCTGCTATAAACATTGGGGTACAGATGGCCCTTCTTTTCACTACATCTGAATCTCTGGGGTAAATACCCAGTAGTGCAATTGCAGGGTCATAGGGAAGCTCTATTTTTAATTTCTTGAGGAATCTCCACACTGTTCTCCAAAGTGGCTGCACCAACTTGCATTCCCACCAACAGTGTAAGAGGGTTCCCCTTTCTCCACATCCTCTCCAACACACGTTGTTTACTGTCTTGCTAATTTTGGCCATTCTAACTGGTGTAAGGTGGTATCTCAATGTGGTTTTAATTTGAATCTCCCTGATGGCTAGTGATGATGAACATTTTTTCATGTGTGTGATAGCCATTTGTATGTCTTCATTGGAGAAGTGTCTGTTCATGTCGTCTGCCCATTTTTTGATATGATTATCTGTTTTGTGTGTGTTGAGTTTGAAAAGTTATTTATAGATCCTGGATATCAACCTTTTGTCTGTACTGTCATTTGCAAATATCTTCTCCTGTTCCGTGGGTTGCCTCTTTGTTTTGTTGACTGTTTCCTTTGCTGTGCAGAAGCTTTTGATCTTGATGAAGTCCCAAAAGTTCATTTTCACTTTTGTTTCCTTTGCCTTTGGAGACATATCTTGAAAGAAGTTGCTGTGGCTGATGTCAAAGAGATTACTGCCTATGTTCTCCTCTAGGATTCTGATAGATTCCTGTCTCACATTGAGGTCTTTTATCCATTTCGAATTTATCGTTGTGTATGGTGTAAGAGAATGGTCTAGTTTCATTCTTCTACATATAGCTGTCCAGTTTCCCCAGCACCATTTATTGAAGAGACTGTCTTTTTTCCACTGTATATTTTTTCCTGCTTTGTCGAAGATTATTTGACCATAGAGTTGAGGGTCCATATCTGGGCTCTCTACTCTATTCCACTGGTCTATGTGTCTGTTTTTATGCCAGTACCATGCTATCTTGGTGATCACAGATTTGTAGTAAAGTTTGAAATCAGCTTACGTGATGCCACCAGTTTTATTTTTGTTTTTCAACATTTCCTTAGCAATTCGGGGTCTCTTCTAATTCCATACAAATCTGTGGATTATTTGCTCCAGCTCTTTGAAAAATACTGGTGGAATCTTGATCAGAATGGCATTAAAAGTATAGATTGCTCTAGGCATTATAGACATTTTAACAATGTTTATTCTTCTGATCCAAGAACATGGAATGCTATTCCATCTTATTGTGTCTTCTTCAATTTCTTTCATGAGTGTTCTGTAGTTCCTCGAGTACAGATCCTTTACCTCTTTAGTTAGGTTTATTCCCAGGTATCTTATGGTTCTTGGTGCTATAGTAAATGGAATAGATTCTCTAATTTCCCTTTCTGTATTTTCATTGTTAGTGTATAAGAAGGCCACAGATTTCTGTACATTGACTTTGTATCCTGCCCCATTACTGAATTGCTATATGAGTTCTCGTAGTTTGTGGGTGGAGTCTTTTGGGTTTTCCATATAAAGTATCATGTCATCTGTGAAGAGATAGGGTTTGAATTCTTCATTGTCAATTTGGATACCTTTTATTTCTCTTTGTTGTCTGATTTTTGTTGCTAGGACTTCTAAAATTATGTTGAACAAGAGTGGTGAGAGTGGGCATCCTTGTCGTGTTCCTGATCTCAACGGGAAGGCTGTGAGCTTTTTTCCATTGAGGATGATATTTGCTGTGGGTCTTTCATAGATAGATTTGATGAAGTTCAGGAATGTTCCCTCTATCCCTATACTTTGAAGCGTTTTAATTAGGAAGGGACCCTGGATTTTGACAAATGCTTTTTCTGCATCAATTGAGAGGACCTGTGGTTCTTCTCTCTTCTCTTATTGATTTGTTCTATCAAATTGATTGATTTGCGAATGTTAAACCATCCTTGTAACCCAGGGATGAATCCCACCTGGTCATGGTGGATAATCTTTTTAATGTGCTGTTGGATCGTGTTTGCTACGATCTTGTTGAGAATCTTAGCATCCATATTCATCAGTGATATTGGTCTGAAATTCTCCTTTTTGGTGTGGTCTTTTCCTGGTTTGGGGATCAGGGTAATGCTGGCTTCATAAAAAGAGTCTGGAAGTTTTCCTTCTGCTTCAATTTTTTGAAACAGCTTCAGGAGAATAGGTGTTATTTCTTCATTGAAAGTTTGGTAGAATTCCCCAGGGAATCCGTCAGGTCCTGGGCTCTTGTTTTTTGGGAGGTTTTTGATCACTGCTTCAATCTCGTTACTAGATATCGGTCTATTCAGATTGTCAATTTCTTCCTGGTTCAGTGTTGGGAGTTTATAATTTTCCAGGAATGCATCCATTTCATCTAGGTTGCTTAACTTATTGGCATATAACTGTTGATAATAAACTCTGATGATTGTTTCTATTTCCTTGGTGTTAGTTGTGATCTCTCCCTTTTCATTCATAATTTTATTAATTTGGGCTTTTTCTCTTTTCTTTTGGATTAGTGAGGCCAATGGTTTATCGATCTTATTGAGTCTTTCAAAAAACCAGCTTCTGGTTTCACTGATACGTTCTACTGTATCTGTAGTTTCTACCTTATTGATCTCTGCTCTAACCTTGATTATTTCCCTTCTTGTGTGTGGAATTGGTTTAATTTGTTGTTCATTCTCCAGTTCTTTAAGGTGTAGAGACTGCTGGTGTGTTCTGGATTTTTCAATTTTTTTGAGGGAGGCTTGGATGGCTATGTATTTCCCCCTTTGGACCGCCTTTGCTGTATCCCATAGGTTTTGGACCGAAGTGTCTTCATTCTCATTGGTTTCCATGAAATTTTTAAGTCCTTCTTTGATCTCCTGGTTGATGCAAGCATTCTTAAGCATGGTGGTCTTTAGCTTCCAGGTGTTTGAATTCTGTCCAAACTTTTCATTGTGATTGAGCTCCAGTTTCAAAGCATTGTGATCTGAGAATATGAAGGAAATAATCTCAGTCTTTTGGTATCGGTTGAGTCCTGACTTGTGACCCAGTGTGTAGTCTATTCTTTAAAAGGTTCCATGTGCACTTGAGAAGAAAGAGTATTCTGTTGTTTTATCATGGAATGTTCTGTATATATCTTTGAGATCCATCTGGTCCAATGTGTCATTCAATGCTCTTGTTTCTTTATTGATTTTCTGCTTGGATGATCTGCCTATTACTGAGAGAGGTTTGTTAAGATCTCCTACTATTAATGTATTCATATCAATATGTCTCTTTATCTTGATTAATAGTTTTCTTATGTAATTGGCTGCTCCCATATTGGGGGCATAGATATTTACAATTGTTAGATCATCGTGGTCGATAGTCCCTTTATAAATGATGTAGTGTCCTTCTGTATGTCTGACTAAAGTCTTTAGTTTAAAATCTAATTTATCTCATATGAGAATCACTACCCCGGCCTTCTTTTGAAGATCACTGGCATGACAGATGCTTCTCCATCCCTTCACTTTCAGTCTGGGTGTATCTTTAGGTTCAAAATGGGTCTCTTGTAGACAACATATGGTTGGGTCCTGTTGTGTTATCCAATCTGCAACCCTGTGTTGTTTTATGGGCACATTTAGGCCATTCACATTGAGAGTGATTATTGATAGATATGTTTTTATTGACATTGTGTTACCTTTGAAGTCTTTCTGTATATTGTCTCTATATTTCTGTTCAATGCTATTCTTAGGTTTATCCTCTTTTATAGAGCCCCCCTTAATATTTCCTGCAGTGTCAGCTTGGTGGTTGCATAGTCTTTTAAGCCTTGCCGGTCTTGGAAACTCTTTACCTCTCCATCCATTTTGAATGTCAGTCTTGCTGGGTAAAGTATTCTTGGCTCCATGTTCTTCTCATTTAGTGCCCTAAATATATCTTGCCAGCCCTTTCTGGCTTGCCAGGTTTCTGTGGACAGTTCTGATGTTATTCTGATGGGCTTTCCTCTGTAAGTAAGGAGCTTCTTTGCCCTAGCTGCCTTCAAGAGAGTTTCTCTACAATTATAATTCCTCATTCTTACTATCAGGTGTCTCAAGGACTTTTGAGAATCTGTAATCTTGGGCGGAGACCATTCTGCCTCTAGTATATGAACGCTGGTTCCATTCACGAGACTGGGAAAATTTTCATGGAGAATTTGTTCCATTATATCTTCTAGACTTCTTTCTTTCTCCTCCCCTTCAGTAATTCCAATAATTCTGACTTTGGAACGTTTCATGGCATCATTTATTTCCCTAATTCTGTTTTCGTGGCTTCTAAGCTGTTTGTTCCAGGCTTCCTCCTGGTCCTTTCTCTCTATCTGTTTTTCCTCCAGATCACTAATTCTATCTTTTGTCTCATTTACCCTACCTTTTAGAGAATTTAGATTAGATGGGAATTCATTGAGAGCGTTTTGAACATCATCCCTTGTGGCTTTCAGTTCTGCCCTCATAAATTCCGTTTGGTCATCCATGGCTTTCTCCAACCTAGCTATTGCCTGGATAATTGTTAGCCTGAATTCCCTTTCTGGCATATTGTCTATGTTGATAGCCATTAGCTCTGTTGCAGGAGGCCCATCCTCTGAATTTTTCTTCTGGCAGGCATTCCTCCTCCTAGTCATTTTGATGAGAGATGGCTGAACAGATGTAGCTGGATATATCAACTGTGGTGCAGTCAAGGTGCACCCTGGAATGCTTCTGAACAATCAAGAGTCCCCACCCAAATGAAAGAAAAAAAGAAAGAGAGAAAAAGAAAAAAAAAAGAAAGAGAGAGAGAGGCAGGAAAAGAAAGAAAGATAAACGAGAAGGCTCAGCCCAAATGGGCTCCAAGGTAAGATTTATGAAGTATACACACAAAAACAGACAAGTGAAAAGAATGATAAATGTATATGACAAGAGAAGGAAAAAAAAATATATATATATGCAAAACACTCAAACAAAAAAAGAACTCCAAGTATAAGATTTATATACTATCAGGACAAATACAAATACACAGATACACTGGTTGAAGAAAAAGTTGGGAGAGTGGTTATAAATCCTCAGTGTGGGCGAGGAACGTTATTTTGATTCTTCCTGGATGTATCTTGTTATCATTGTTAAAGGACTCAACTTTCCTAAGATAACGGGGGATTAAAAATTGGTTTACCGGGGCGCCTGGGTGGCTCAGTGGTTTAAGCCTCTGCCTTCGTCTTAGGTCATGATCTCAGGGTCTTGGGATCGAGCCCCACATCGGGCTCTCTGCTCGGTGGTGACCCTGCTTCCCCCTCTCTCTGCCTGCCTCTCTGCCTATTTGTGATTTCTCTCTCTCTCTCTGCCAAGTAAATAAATAAAATCTTAAAAAAAAATAATCATTTAAAAAAATAGGTTTACCTATGGGGTAGCATTTATTGGGGAAAGGGGATTACCTTGAAGTTTAACTCTATATGAATATTAAAAAATAAAAATAAAGAAAAGAATGAACTAAATTAAACTAAAATAAAATTTACAAAAATTAAAAAAATAGAAAAGCAAAAGTAAAACACGGGTATATGTATCAAAAAGTTCAGGTTAAAAGGTTATTATGGAATTTGACGTACTGGACATCTCACTGTGATGGTAAATAGACTAAAGAAGTATTTATATAAAAAATAAAAAAAAATTAAAAATGAACCAGAATAGTGGGAACGAATTAGAAATAACTGTTGTATCTATGAAGTAGTGGTGGTTGTTCTCTTGTCTTTTTGTTTTGTTTTCTTTTCCTTTGGTTGGCTTTTTGGGGAGGGGCCTGCCACGTGGGTTTTCAAGCAGTGTTTCCTGAGTTAAGTCCTCCCGCCCCCCTCAAAGGGGTGGGCTCTGAGGAAACCGGTTTTTCTGGCTTTTGTTCTCTGGAGGTTTTTATGTTTGTTTGTTTGTTTGTTTTCTCTCCCCTTGGAGACTCTTGATGGTTTTGGGAGGTTTAGAGGAAAGCAAACTGCACCCAGACCTCCCTCTCAGAGAGAAGCCTCAGTCTGTTCCCCTCTGGGTACTGCAGAACACATAAGTTCCCCCTTCATCGCTGGCAGAGCATGTTCCCAGTCGCGGTCCCTGGGGACACAGGAACTCCTGCTTGTACCCAAAACCACAATAGCGGGGGCTGTCTGGGCAGCTCCAGACTGCCAAAGAGGTTCCAAGAAGCAATCTCACACTGAGATTTTCCCGCTGGGCAGGCAGGGAGTATTCAGGCTTTTCGGGGACCGAGAGCTCCCGGCTGGCGCCTGTGTGCACCTCTCAGGGGAGGGTGTTGGGTGTGTCTCAGGCTCTGATAGCACAGTGTGGCACACGTGTGGGGACTGCAAAAATGCTCTGTTTCTGCCAGCTGGTGAGGCTCCCAGCCCCTCACAGGAGCTGCACCCCATGCACCCTCAGCTGCACTCACTCACAGCTCAGGGACCAAGACCTGGTTTCTTCGCTGCACTCTCTCTGGCTCAGTGCCAAGGGTGGCTGTCCTTGGTCCGGGGAATTAAGCCCCTGTCCCTAACCGCCCCAATTCCCATAATTTCCCTCCGTGATCCTTTGCTCTTTTTGAGTGCTTTCAACCAGACTCCAAGTTAATGCTGGTCCCCAGTTGTAGGGCACTCTTGTATTGGGGTATTACTTTCCAATAGGTCGCTTCTGGTGGCTCCCTCCCCCTTTTGTTTATCTTCCAATACCAGTCCGATGTTCCCACTCCTCTTTACCTGCCCACTGGCATCTTCTGCCCCTGTAGAGATCCAGAAGTGTATAATTCTAATTTTGGAATGATTTCCTGGGTGATCAGAGTTCCTTGGTAGGAAATCAGCTCACTTTAAGGGACAGGTTGAAACAGCACCTCCTCCTAGTTCCCCACCATCTTGTCCCTATCCCTGTATGTTTGTTTCTTGATGATTTTAAGATTCCCCCTTTATCTATAACCTTTGGATTTTTTATTTGCATTAATGTTTTGTTAATTATTAAAATCTATCATATTTGATAATTAACATTCTCTTTTTTATTATGTTCAGTTAGCCACTGTATAGCATCCAATTAGTTTTTGATGTAGTGTTCAAGATTCATTAGTTGCACATAACACCCAGTGCTCATCACAACATTTGCCCTCCTTAAAACCCATCACCCTGTTACCCCATCCTTCTCCCCCTCTCCCCTCTGTAACTCTCAGTTTGTTTCCCAACGTCCAGGGTCTTTCATGGTTTGTCTCTCTCTCTGATTTCTTCCCATTCAGTTTGACTCCACTGCTCATGTGGTGGGGAATTTTGTTGAGTTCAACTGGTTTTGTGCTCTCCATGATTCTTGGACTTAGATGTCTATTTCCTTCCCTAGGTCAGGGAAATCTTATTATTTTTTCAAATAAGTTTTCTACACCTTTCCATCTCTGTTCTTCTTCTGGAACCTGTATAAAGCAAATGTTTCTTTACTTGATATTGTTTAAGAGATCTCTTAACCTATCACCATTTTATTTTTTTTTCTTTTTCACTGTCCAAATTGTGTGCTTTCCATTACCCTGTCTTCAAGATCACTGATATGTTCTTCTGCATCCCCTAATCTACTGTTGGTTACCTCTAGTGTGTGTGTGTGTGTGTGTGTGCACACGCATGCGTGTGTGCATGTGTGTGTGCGTGTGTGTGTGTGTTTTAATTTCAGTTACTATATTATTCAACTCTGGTTCTTTTTGATATTTTCATCTCTTTATTAAAGGTCTCAATTCTTCCACTCTTTTCTCATGCCAAGTGAGCATTTTTATAATCATTACTTTAAATTCTTTAAATGTTAAGGCATATTGTTTATCTCCATTTCATTTAGGTTTTATTTTCCTGAGTTTTTTTTTCTGAGTTTATTTTCTTGTTCTTTTGGGGGAGCATATTCCTGTGTCTCCCCATTTTGCTTGACATTCTGTGTTTGCTTCTATTGATTAGGCAGAAAAGCTACTTTCCAAACTGGAAGGAGTGGTCTTGTGTAACATGTCTCCTATGCAGACTGTGTGTGCTTAGTGACTTTTGTTGGTTGGTTAGAGCTATGGATGCATACGCTAGTTACTTTTTTTTTTTTAAGATTTTATTTATTTATTTGACAGATCGAGATCACAAGTAGACAGAGAGGCAGGCAGAGAGAGAGAGGAGGAAGCAGGCTCCCTGCTGAGCAGAGAGCCCAATGTGGGGCTCAATCTCAGGTCCTGGGATCTTGACCTGAGCTGAAGGCAGAGGCTTAACCCACTGAGCCACCCAGGTGCCCCATGCTAGTTACTTTTTTAAACTATGAGTTTTTACAGAAAGAAGAAAAAATAATAATGAAATAAAAAAGAAGGTAAAATAATTTAAAAAGTAATTAATAAAAGAAAAGAGATAAGGAAAAATGAAAATAAATAAGAAATAAGAAAGCAAGCAAGAAAGAAAAAATTTAAAAGGAGAAAAAATCAGACAAATTAAAAATAAAAAAAGAAAAAAGAAATAAAATAAAACAAAACAATAAAATGGGGTTTATTTTCTGTGCTCCAGCACACAGGTTGGCTTGTGTGAGCTTGCAGATAATGGGCTTGCTAAGGTTACAAACTCACTGTGAGCCAGATCCTGTTCCAGTCTAGGCTTATAAGGTGAAGGGGGAGAGAATGTTCCCTCTCTTCCTCAGCGCTTTTAAACTATACCCTTATTCTGTTTCCCAGCATGAATAAGATTGGTGTGGATTTGCAGACCTTGGGCTGGTTGAGTTTACAAGCTCACTGAGATTATTGGACCCACCAGTTATGGCATTTGGACCCTCACATTATGGCATCAGGACATGCCAGATTTGGGGTCTGAACCTGCCCTTTATGGTATCCAGATTCTCTAGGTTTTAATGTGGGGTGGAATGTCAACCATGTTTTCTCCAGTCCCTCTGACCTGGAGAGCATTCCTATAGCTCTTCCTCCACTTGGCAGAGTTCTAATGCTGTCTCTTTTGTATGCTACTTGATCTTTTATTTTTGTTATTTATTTAGTCACTTATTTTAGATTTATTTATTTATTTGAGAGAGAGAGAGCACAAGTAGGAGGGGCAGAGAGAGAAGGAGAGAGAATCTCAAGCAGACTCCATGCTGAGTGCAGAACCTGATATGGGGCTTGATCTCATTACCCTGAGATCATGACTTGAACTGAAAGCAAAAGTCAGAAGCTTAACTGACTACTCCACTCAGGTGCCCCAATGCTAGTTGATCTTTTAAACTGTGTGTGTGTATGTGTGTGTGTGTTACCTGTGCCCAGTGACAGAGGAATCTGTTCCTGGTCCCTCAGCACTATCCCTCCCCAGTGCTGTTCATAGTATTGGGAGTCAGGGTTTCCCTTTGTTACCATGTTTCCACTTCTTTTGCTGTTCTCTTGCCATTCTCTCTATCTTTGATTGATAAGTAGTTGTTCAGTCAGCCCTTAGTCCTTCAGGAGGAGTTGTTCTATAAATAGGAGGAATTTGGTTTGTTCTGTAGGGGAGGTGAGCTTAGAGTCTTCCTACATTGCCATCTTGAGCTGGATCCTGTCTACATATTTTTCAGAAACTAGAAAACCATGAACATTCACAATGAACATGAACAATAACCCAGCACTTATTGCTTGTTCAGAAACTATCTGAGAAGCTACCAAACTGTCATTTCTAGTAGATTTTCAGGAGCTGTATAAGCATGAAATGAAGACAGAGGCAGAATTGTAAACTCTAGATCTGAAACAAATAAATGGAAGAAAATAATAAATATTTGAGTGGGATGAATGAAATAGAGAACAGGAAAACAACAGATAAACTCAACAAAATCAGAAGTTGGTTTCTTGAAAATAGCCATAAAATTGACCAAATTTTAGGTAGACTGCCAGGAATATAAAGGAAAAGGTTTACATTACTAACTTCAGAAATGAAAGTGGGAACATTATTATAGACCTGACTGAAGAAAAAGAGAATATAAGAGAATGCTAGAAGCAACTGTATGCCAACAAATTGGATAATGTAGATAGGTAATTTCCTAGAAACACAAATGACTGAAAAAGAAATAGACTATCGGAATAGACCTATAATACTATATTGAATTAGTAATCAAGATTTCTAACAAAGAAAACTTGGGATCAGATAGCTTGACTGGTGAATTCTACTAAACATTTAAAGAATAATTAAGGGGCGCCTGGGTGGTTCAGTGGGTTAAAGCCTCTACCTTCGGCTCAGGTCATGATCCCAGGGTCCTGGGATCGAGCCCTGCATTAGGCTCTCTGCTCAGTGGAGAACCTGCTTCCCCCTTTCTTTCTCTCTTCCTGCTTCTGTGCCTACTTGTGATCTCTGTCTGTCAAATAAATAAATAAAATCTTAAAAAAAAAAAAGAAGTGCACAACGTGTTGTATGGAAGTGTTGAATAACTGAATTCTACATCTAAAACTAATATTACACTGTAGGTAAAGTAACTGGGATTTAAATAAAAACTTTAAAAAAGAAAATATAGGAAAGAAAAATATATATGGAATTGCACAGAACACTCAGTAGCCAAAATAATCTTTTTTTCCTATATCTATTTTTTTTAATTTTTTAAACTAACATATAATATATTGTTTGTTTCAGGGGTACAGGTCTGTGATTCATCAGTCTTACAGAATTCACAGCACTCACCATAGCACATATCCTCCCCAATGGCCATCACCCAGCCACCCAATCCTTCCCACACCCTTCCCCTCCAGCAACCCTTGGTTTTCCCTGAGATTAAGAGTCTTTTATGGTTTGTCTCCTCTCTGGTTTCATTTTCTTTCATTTTTCCCTCCCTTCCGCTATGATCCTCTGTATTGTTTCTCAAATACTTCATATCAGTGAAATCATATGATAATTCTTTCTCTGATCAACTTATTTCAGTTAATATAATACCCTCCAGTTCCATCCATGTTATTGAAAATGGAAAGAATTCAGGTTTTTTTAATGGCTGCATAATATATATATATATATATATATATATATATATATATATATATATATTTATACATACATACATACACATACATACCACATCTTTATAAATTCATCTATTGATGGACATCTAGGTTCTTTCCATAGTTTGGCTGTTGTGGACATTGCTAGTATAAATATTTGGGTTCACATGCCTCTTTAGATTACTGCATTTGTATCTTTAGTGTAAATACCCAGTAGTACAATTGATGGGTCATAGGGTAGTCTATTTTCACTTTTTGAATTTTAGGATTATTTGTACCATTTCTTTGAAAAAAATTTGATGGTATTTTAATAGGGATTGCATTAAATGTGTATATTTCTCTAGGTAGCATAGACATTTGCACAATATTTGTTCTTCCAATCCATGAGCATGGAACATTTTTCCATTTCTTTGTGTCTTCCTCAATTTCTTTTTTATGTGTATGCTATAGTTTTCTGAATACAGGTTCTTTGGCTCTTTGGTTAGATTTATTCCTAGGTATCTTATGATTTTAAGTGTAATCATAAATGTGATTGACTCCTTAATTTCTCTTTCTTCTACCTTATTGCCAGTGTATAGTACTGCAACTGATTTCTGTGCATTGATTTTATACACTGACACTTTACTGAATTCCTGTGTGCATTCTAGCATTTTTGGAGTGGAGTCTTTTGGGTTTTCCTCATAAGGTATCATATCAGTTGCACAGAGTGAGAGTTTGATTTCTTCTTTGCCAATTCAGATGCCTTTTGTTTCTTTTTGTTGTCTAAGTGCTGAGGCTAGGACTTCCAGTGCTATGTTGAAAAGCAGTGGTGAGAGTGGACATCCCTGCTGTGTTCCTGACCTTAGGGGAAAAGCTCTCAGTTTTTCCCCATTGAGAATGATATTCGGTGTGGGTTTTTCATAGGTGGCTTTTATGATATTGAGGTATGTACCCTCTATCCCTACACTATGGAGGATTTTGATCAAGAAAGGATGCTGTACTTTGTCAAATGCTTTTTCAGCATTTGTTGAGAGTATCATATATTTCTTGTTCTTTCTTTTATTAATGTATTGTATCATATTGATTGATTTGTGGATGTTGAAACAATTGCTAAAACAATCTTGAAAAGACAAAAGAAGTTGGTGGCCTCCTACTTCCTAATGGAGGACATTAGGATAAGGAAAGGAAAAGTAATTTGGGGGAAATTGGAGGGGTAGACAAAGCATGAGAGACTGTGTACTCTGAGAAACAAAATGAGGGTTTTGGGGGGGTGGAGGGATGGGTGAGCCTAGTGGTAGGTATTAAGGAGGGCACGTGTTGCATGGAGAACTGGGTGTGGTGCATAAACAATGAATCTTGGAACACTGAAAAAATAAAATAAAATTTAAAAATAAATAAATAAAATAAAACTTAAAACAAAACTACAGCAATTAAAACATTGTAGTCCTGACATAAGGATGTCAATGGAATAAAATTAAATGTCCATAGATAAATTCATACATCTATTTAGAGTTGATTTTAACAAGGTTGTCAAGAACATTCAAGGGAGAAATAATAGTCTTTTCAACAAATGGTCTTGAAATAACTAAATACTCACTTGTGAAGGAATGAGTTATATCCATTAATTATTTCATATTATTTACAGAAATAACACAAAATGGATCAAGGGATGACAATTGAAGGCTGAAAGTATAAAACAGAAGAAAACATAGGAGTAAATCATGTTCTTGGATTTGGCAAAATATACATAGCTTTGACACCAAACACACACACACACACACACACACACACACAAAAGAGAAAATAGGTAAATTAGGCTTCATGAAAATTGAAAACTTTCGTGCATCCAAGTATATTATCAAAAAAGTGAAAAGATGCCCCACAGAATGTGGTAAATATGTAGTATCCAGAAAATATAATGAATATTTATAACCTAACAACAAAAACAAACAAAAATTACCAAACTAAAACATGCACAAAGGATGTGAAGACATTTTTCTAAAGTGATGACATTAATAGCCAAGAAGCAAATGGAAAGATATTCAACATCTTTAGTCGTTAGGGAAATACAAATTAAAACCTTTATGAGATACTATTTCACATTTATAGATCAGTCATTAAAAATAGAAAATTACGAGTTGGCAAAGATGTGGAAAAGTTGGAAGTCTTTGTGCATTGCTGGCAAAAATGTAAAATGGTGGAGCTGCCATGGAAACCACTTTGGCTACTTACTAAAATTTAAATGTGGAATTTCCTTTTGAGTCCACATATGCACTCCTCAGTATATTCTTGAGAGGACTGAAAACACACGTTCCTATAACAACTTATGTTCTGATGTTTATGGCAGCTTTTTTCATTATAGTCAAAGAATGGAAACAAACCAAATGTCCATCAGCTGATAAATAAAATGTGGTGTATCCACACAGTGGAATATTATATATTCCTATAAAGGAATGAATGTATTGCAGCTGGCTAAACTTCACAAACATTATAGGCTAAGTGAAAGAAGCCAGAAACAAAAGCCATATATTCATGATTTGATTTAATTAAAGTGTCCAGAATAGGCAAATCTATAGAGAAATAAAACATTAGTGGTTGCCAGGAGCTGGAGAGAGGACATGGTGGGTGATGGTTGTATGACATTATGGGGAAAAATATATATATATATAGAAACACACACACATATTTCAGACATTTATAGAGCAGTTTAAGGTTGATGGCAAAATTGAGGCAAAGGTAAAGATTTCATATATAACCCTGCTGCCAAAATATGCATGACCTCCCCCATTATCAACATCTTCCACCAGAGTGGTACATTTGTTACAACTGATGAACCTACCTTGACACATCATAATCAATGAAAGTCCATAGTTTACATAAATATTTACTGTTAGTGTTGTACACTCTTTCTATGGTTCTGCTTTCCCCTTTCTTATAATGAAGACAACCATTCCGACATGTAAGCCAGTGAATACCACTAACATAACCAATTAGTTGACTAGGGGACAGACCTAAAACTGTGATGTTGCAACTCTATGTTGTAGTAAAACACTTGAAATTTAACCCTAGAGACTGACATTGGTAGCATTCCCAGGACTAAAACAACATCTTTATTGATGAGTACACTTTGTTGAAAAGTTTTCTCAGGAATATAATATCACCATTGCTTCTTTAAACAACACTTATGGTGGTATATTTATTCATTTTCTCCAGAATTTGCAAATAAGTATGTTTATTTATAAACTTTATGACTATATGTTTATGTTCATAATAAAGACAATTATTTTACTAGTCAAATACTGAGTCACAACATGATTGTTTACAATTTTCTCTAGGAATTTCTTTAGTAGTGATGAGTTGGGTGAATGGAACATGCATGTAAGGCATGTTTAAGTCCCTTCTGATTCAGAAATAAGGCATGGAATGAAGTGAATGTCTACTGATATCAATGGAGCAAGCTAAATAATGTCTGATATGGATAATTGGTATAATTGAAGCAGTTAAAAAGATGGGAAGGACAATAAAATTCATTTTCAATGACTGAATAAGTTTTTATCAATAATTACCTATAGATTTGTGACCATTTGGCAAAATTTTGTAGTTATACTATTAAAAATATGCCATAGTAAAAGCATCCTATATTTATTCAACATTTTAAAAAGATGTAGGTTTAGAAAACTCAAATATATAATTAAAATAATTCTGAAAATATTTCAAATTTTGGAAAATAAGAGTCATGGGAACAGGTGTAAAGAACTAAAGTTACTTGGGCTGAAGTAGAAAAGTCTAAGGGGAGACTTAATAATGGGTTAAAATGCATGAAGTTCTGTTATACAGAGAACATTATATATGCATCGTCCATCTCCATCAATAGCAGAGCCAAAAAAGAAAGGGGAGGGCTAAAAAGAAAAGGTTTAATTAACTAAAATAGGGAATCAGTTGAGATACTGGAAATGTTAGTGATGTGAAGTCAATTTATTTAAGAAGAAATTAAGCACTGTGAATAAAATGTTTTAAAAAATAAAGGGCAGCATATTATCTGTAAGTATCATGGAAAGAGAGACTTTACTAAAGTACTAAAATGTTTAAGAATCTAAGAATGTCTTCCAGTGGTAATGTGAAATTTGAAATTGGTGGTACTTAGACTTGCAGAGAAACTTACCTTGAAAGTTTCAGGGAACCTAGCATTAAGATTTCTGAGAGAAGAAGAGTATGTGCTCCTGTGTCTAAGACAGAAAGAGAACGCATTTTTGTTTCAGTCTACCTTGACGGCATTCAGATAAGCAGGACGTTTTCTCATTCAGACTTAAAACCTTTCTACCATTTGTAATCTTATACTCCGATTCAAATAGAGTTTGTTTTCACATTTAGTATTTTCTCAGGATTTACACACATCCTGGCATTCTGAGATTCAATGAGAGTATGTATTTAATTCATAATCCCTAAATAATTGCCTAAGAGGTAAAGCCCTCAGAGTATTTTAATTAAAAAATGCCAAAAATATGCCAGAGATTCATGTATTTTGTGTATATGTGGTCTATGGGTCTTTGTGAGTGTTTTGTTGTGCCAGTAGAAGATTACTAGTTTTTGAAAAACAAATGCAAGTTCTGACTCAATAAAGAAATTATGTATTTATTGGATTTATTATGGTTGTAAAAGAAATTAAACCCAAGAGAACAGAGCATACAGTGGTTCATAAGTGCTACTTCCTACTGTTAAGTTAATGTTTTATGACATCATTATGCAACTTTTTTTTCATTCCCATTGGAGAATTGTCCTCTATTCCCTCTTCTTGAATTAACAGGCTGAAACAATATACTCTGATAACTATTCTGGCTGAAAATCATATCTGCACCCTGTTGGGAAATATGGTACAATTTAAATTAGTATTTCCAGTAAATATACAAAAACACTTTCCAAAACATCTTTCAGGGAAGCTACATCACCAAATGATATATTTTCTAAATAGTGCAGACCAATTTACATTCATGTCATTTTGCCAACCCATTAAACTTTACAGCCTATGGAATTTTCTTCAAAAGTAATGGGACAAAGGAAAAAGAGACACACTGAAAGGGAAATAGTAACTACTTTCCTTTGTACTATACCTTTTGTTCCTTGAATTTTGTTTTGATGATGAATCAGATTTTTTAATCTATAAAGGATAAATATAGATGCACATTTTGGATAATATTGTGAATCTGCAAGATTCAAGACATTTTATAGTTTATTGACAATGATAATTCATTGAGAATCCAATACACATTTATTGATCTCATATGGTTTCCAACCTCTTGTTCTTACTATTAGTTACAGAGGAATGAACTACATAAGCAGGGTACTTGATCTCAGGGAGCTTGCATTCTATGGAGATGAGGTGAAGAGATTAGAGGAGACTACAAAAACCTAAATAAATTAATATGGCATTTTGACTAAAAATTTTCTGAAGAAAGTAATATAAGGTAACATAATAGTGATATCCTAGGATATGGCAGAGGGGCTTTCTGAGCACAGGAAGCTTATCTGAGGATGTGATATTTTAATTAAAACTTCTGATAAGATAGGAACCAACTTCTTGATTATCTAGAGCCAGAACTTTTCAAGTGAAAGAGTAAGTACAAAGTCCCTGAAGCAAGCATTAAGCCTTATGTGTTCAAGAAAGTTAAAGAAGGATTCAACAAATGGTATTGGAAAAACCAGATAGTCACATGCAGAAAATGAAATTAGATCCTTCCCTTACAACATCTACAAAAGATAACTCAGAATGTATCAAAGATTTAAATATAAGAACTAAAACAATACAACTCTTAGAAAACATAGGGGAAGAACTACATGACCGATTTTGCAATGATTTCTTAGATGTGACACCAAAAGCACAGGTAGCAAAAGAAAAAAAATAGATAAAAAGATAAATTAGACCTTACCCAAATTAAAAACTTTTATGCATTAAAGGACAATAGAAATGTGAAAAGACAGGACACCTGGGTGGTACCATCAGTTAAGCATCTGACCCTTGATTTCAGCTTGTATAATTATCTCAGGGTTGTAAGATTGAGCCCCATGTTGGGCTCCATGCTAAACATGGAACCCGCTTAAGAGTCTCCCTCTCTCTTTGCCCCCCCCCACCAAAAAATAAGAAAATGTGAAAAGACAATCTGGAGAATAAAAGAAGTTATCATATATCTGATTGGGAATTAATATACAGCATATATAAAGAACTATAATCCAACAACAATAACAAAAAAACAACCCAATTAAAAAAGTGGGCCAAGGATTTGAGTAGACATTTTTTCCAAAGGAGATATATAAAAGATCAACAAGTACGTGAAAAGACACATTCAATATCACTAATTATTAGGAAAATTCAAATCAAAGCCACAATGAGATACCACTTCATACCCATTAAGATGTTTATTATATAAAAAGTTTGTAAATAACAAGTATTGGTGAAAATTTGTTGAAATCGGAACCCTTTGTGCACTGCTGATAAGAATATTGGTGTAGCTGTTATAGAGGATGGTAGCTCCTCAAAAAAATAAAAGAATTATTGCATGACCCAGAAATTCCACTTCTGAGTATATACCCCAAAGAACTGAATGCATGTCTTCAAAGATGTATTTGTTCACCCATGTTCATAGCAGCACTATTTACAATAACCAAAGGGTAGAAAAATGCAATTACTCATCAGTGGATGAATGAATGAACAAAATATGCTATTATATACAATGGAATATCATTCAGTCCCCAAAAAGAAGGAATTTCTGATACATGTTACAACATGAAGGGACAAAGGATAAAGAAATTATCCTAAGTGAAATAAGCCAGTCACACACACACACACACACACACACACACACACACACACACAAAAGGATATTTTATGACACAACTTACATAGAGTACCTTGAAGAGTCCAATTCAGGATACATAAAGAATGATGGTTGGCAAGGAAGGGTTGGAAGTTAGTTGGAGGAGTCCCAATTTTCTGAGTAAGGCTAAGTGATATACTTCTACCAAAGGGTAGAAAAATGCAATTACTCATCAGTGGATGAATGAATGAACAAAATATGCTATTATATACAGTGGAATATCATTCAGTCCCCAAAAAGAAGGAATTTCTGATACATGTTACAACATGAAGGGACAAAGGATAAAGAAATTATCCTAAGTGAAATAAGCCAGTCACACACACACACACACACACACACACACACAAAAGGATATTTTATGACACAACTTACATAGAGTACCCTGAAGAGTCCAATTCAGGATACATAAAGAATGGTGGTTGGCAAGGAAGGGTTGGAAGTTAGTTGGAGGAGTCCCAATTTTCTGAGTAAGGCCAAGTGATATACTTTTATATCTAAGGAATGGAGAACAATTTGGGGCATCATTATTTGTCAATTTATCTAAAGTTGCCTTGCTTATATTAATGTTTGCATTTTATATAAAGCTTATATTTGTGACTATTAATTGTCTTAAACTGTTTCAAGTTTTATAGAGTCTTTTTAAAATAAATCTTCAATGAATTACTTGGATAATGTTAAATACTTTTTAAGTATATACATTCATAAAGAAATTTACTTATTTGGACATGCTATGCCTCCCATTCATTCTTGCAGGCACTATTTTTTTTTTTTTTTACTATTTAATCAAGGTCAGACACATAATAGGAACCTCAAAATATTAAATCTGAATCTAAAGTACTAAATATCTCTTTTCTCTTTTACATACAAAATATTATCACAAGCCTAAATTTAAAAAGTTGTTTTAGTGTTTTAATTAATGTTGTACAAGGTAGCCTGAGAATAATACCAAATCCATTGGAAGCATGACTTGTGTTCTGGACAATATTCCTAAGTCACAGTCAACTGAATCTAGAAATAGTGGTGCGTTTCCCTACACTAAGAATATATCATAATGTAAAAGTTAATAAAATATATTTAGCAAATCTATCACTCTGCAAGTTTCCACTCAATTTTACAGTCTAAGCAAGCCATTGCTGTTTCACATAAAATGTATCAACATGGTTTTTATGTTTTCCAGAATACTCTATGACTACCAAGAACATGGATGACTTGCAAGACATAGATAACCCTTAAATAAACTTTTTAAGGAAAAAAATTCTTTCCTGAAGAAAGACATATAGGTGAAAAAAGAAACTTATTTGAAAAAATAATGGCACAAAACTCCCTAAATCTGGAGGAGGTAATGAACACCTGGACTCAATATGCCTAACAGACCGAACTAGGAAGAACCAAAGAAAACCACACCAAGATATATTACACTCAAATTGTTAAAAGCCAACGACAGAGAATTTCAAAGCAGCAGAAAAAAAGGTGACTCATCACATTTAAGAGAGCCACGATAAAACTATTGGTGGATTTCTAAGCAGAAATTATGTAGGGATGAAGGGAGTTGGATATTATATTCAAATTACTAGAAGATGAAAAAAAATGGCAACAAAGAGCACTACATCTGGCAAAACCATTCTTTAAAAATGAAGGAACTATAAAGTCTGCCCCAGATAAACACAATTTGAGGGAGTTCATCACTATTAGACTTGCCTTAAAAGAAATCGTAAGGGAGTGTTTCTTTTCTTTTTTAAAAGATTTTATTTATTTATTTGACATAAAGAGAGAGATCACAAGTAGGCAGAGAGGTAGGCGGGAGGGGTGGGGAAGCAGGCTCCCTTTGAGCAGAGAGCCCAATGTGGGGCTCAATCCCAGGACCCTGAGATCATAACCTGAGCCAGAGGCAGAGTCTTAAACCACTGAGCCATCCAGGCTCCCCCTAAGGGAGTTTTTCATGTTGAAACGAAAGGACACTACAGAGCAATACAAATGCATATAAAAGAATAATCCTTGCTTGGAGGAGGAGCTAAGATGGTGATGTAGTAGGACGACCCTAGGCTTGCCTCATCCCTCAAAAACAACTAGATGAATAACAAATCTTTCTTAATAGCCAAGAAATTAATCTGAGGACTGACAGAGAAAACTGCAGAACTAAAGGGAGAGAAGGAGCCACATTGTGGAAGTTAGATTTAGAGGAAACATACCTCAACATCATAATGCCCATATACAAAAACCCACAGTCTATACCATTCTCAATGGAGACAAATTGAGAGCTTTTCTTCTATGGTCAAGCACAAGACAGGGAGGTCCACTCTCACCCCTGTTACTTAACATGGCACTGAAAGTCTAGCCTCAGCACTCACACAACAAAAATAAGTAAAAGACATACAAATCAGTGAAGAAGAGTAAAACTTTCATTATTTGTAGACGACATGATACTCTATGTACAAAACCTGAAAGACTACACACACAAACAAAATGCTAGTACTGATACACAAATTCAGCAAATTTGCAGGATACAAAATCAACATACAGAAATCTTGCATTTCTATACATTGATAGTGAGGCAGAAGAAAGTGAAATCAAGGAATCAATCTCATTTACAATTGTACCAAAAACCATAAGGTGCATAGGAATAAACCTAACTAAAGAGGCAAAATATCTGTACTCTGAAAACTATAAAACACTGGTGAAAAAAAAAACTGAAAATAACACCAAGAAATGGAAAGACATTCCATGCTCATGGATTGCAAGAACAAGTATTGTTAAAATATTTATACAATGTACAAAACAATGTACACATATATTGCAATCCCTATCAAAATACTATGAGCATTTGTCACAAAGCAAGAATTAACAAACCTCAAATGTGTATGGAACCACAAAAGACCTTGCATAGTCTAAGCAACCTTGAAAAAGAAAAGCAAAGCTGGAGGCATCACAATTCTGGACTTCAATTTATATTACAAAGCTGTAGTCATTAAGACAGTATGACATTGACACAAAAACACATAAATCAGTGGAACAGAATAGAAAGCCCAAAAATGGACTCACAACTCCTTGGTCAGCTAAACATAGACAAAGCAGGAAAGAATACCCAATGGAAAAAGAGAGTCTCTTCAGCAAATGGTGTAAAGAAAACTGGATACCAACATGCAAAAGAATCAAACTAAACCAATTTCTTTACACCATACACAAAAATAAATTCAAAATGGATGAAAGACCTAAATGCGAGATAGAAAACCATCAAAATCCTAGAGAAGAGCACAGACAGCAACCTCTTTGACATTAGCTGTAGGAACTTCTTACTAGACACATCTCCAGAGACAATGGAAACAAAAGCAAAAATGAACTAACTTCATCAAGATAAAAAGGTTCTTCACAGTGAAGGAAACAAACAACAAAAGTAAAGGGCAACCTTTGGAATGGGAGAAGATACCTACAATTGACATATTTGATAAAAGCATAGTATCCAAAATATAAAGAGAATTTATAAAACTCAACACCCCCCCAAAAAAAACCCAAATAATCCAGTTAAGAAATGGGCAGAAGACATGAATAAACATTTTTTTCCAAAGACATCCAGATGTCTGGCACAAAAAGATGCACAAAAAGATGCTCAATATCACTGATCATCAGGGAAATACAAATCAAAACTACAACAAGACATGACTTCACACCTGTCAGAATGACTAAAATTAAAAACACAGGAAACAACAGATTTTGGCAAGAACGTGGAGAAAGGGGAACTCTCTTGCATTGTTGGTGGGAATGTAAACTGGTACAGCCACTCTGGAAAACAGTAGGAAATTCCTCAAAAAGTGAAAAATAAAACTACCCTATGCCTTACAATTGCGCTATTAGTCATTTACCCAAAGTAAACAAAAATAATCATTCCAAGGGATACATGCATCTCAATGTTTATAGTAGCATTACCAACAATAACCATATTACAGATAGAGCCCAAATGTCCACCCACTGATGAGTGGATACAAAAGTGGTGGGGACACCTGGGCATCTCAGTTGGTTAAGCATCCAATTATTGGTTTTGGCTCAGTTCATGATCTCTTGGTCATGGAACTGAGCCCACATAGGTTCTATGCTCAGTATGGAGACTGCTTCAGATTCTCTTCCCCTCTCCCTGCAGCCCTTCCCTTGTTTTTCACTCACTCACTCACTTTCTCAAATAGATAAATAAAAATATATATATTTTAAAGAGGAAGATGTGCTATATAAACAATGGAATATTACTCAACCATCAAAAATAATGATGCCATTTACGATGACATAGAAGCAGGTAGAAAGCATTATGCTAAGTGAAATAAGTCAGTGGAGGAAGAAAAATACCATGTAATTTCACTCATATTGGAATTTAAGGAACATAACAGATGGACATAGAGGAAAATAGAGAGGCAACAAACCATAAAACAGACTCTTAACTACAGAAAAAAACAGGGCTGCTGGAGGGGAGGGTACCAGGGGGATGGTTTAAATGGGTGATGGATATTAAGGAGGGCAGTTATGATGAGTACTGGGTGTTGTTTGTAAGTTAATGAATCACTAAATCCCAACCTAAAACTAATATTACCCTGTATGTTAACTAACTGGAATTTAAATAAAAATTTGAAACTACAAAATGAAAATAAATAAAGCTTGCTTATAAAATTAAATATATAGACTTACTTGAGTGCTATAATCTAACAATAGTATGTAAATTACTTTTAATTCGATAAAGAAGTTAAGAGACGAAAGCATAAGAATAACTATGACAATTAAAATATGTTAATGCATACACAATAAAAATATATTAATAGATATACCATGTATATACAATACAAATGATGTAATTTTGAGTGTCAATAACATAAAGTGTGTACAAAGTGAAAAGTAAGAGTTAATAAATAAAATAAAAATTTTTATGTGATTGAATTTAAGTTGATGTCAACTTCAGATGGATTGCTGTAAGGTGTTTTATGTAGGTCCCATTGTAATCACAAAGAATATATCAATAGAAGATACATAAAAGAAAATGAGAAAGGAATCAAATCATGTCACAACAACAACAAAAAAATCAACAAAAAGAAAGGAAACAAGCAAGAGAGGGAAAAGGGGACAAAACTGCTACAAGACAGGCAAAAAACAATGAATAGAATGACAGTACTAAGTTCTTCCCTATCAGTAAGTATTTTTAAAGCAAATGGATCTTTGCAAATAACTAGACTAGATATAACTTTTGAAAGTTCCATATTAATAAGAACCGGCCTTTGATCTGCTAAGAGCATAACAAACAAGACATTTAAATCTTTTTTGTTTGATATAGTTTTAATTTATGTATTTCTAAGTTATGATCTTCAGTGGACAGTGACAAGTGGATAGATACATTTTAATGTATCTCTTTATATGTAAATATGCAAAATATATTATAAATATCAATATAAATATATAACATTCTATATATAATGTAATACATTGAAAATATTTGGCAAAAAGGGAGAAGGGGGAGATTTATTAATAATATTGCCATTACAATAAAGTCACTATTAATATTTTCTTCTCAGTATGTTTCTAGTTAGACATGTAGTCCAGTTATATATGTACCTTTATAGCATTTTCCACCTAACATTGTATTATTACTACATAGTCTTCATATTTAAATTTAATGAAGATAACATTTTTATACTATTACTTATATTTATTTAAGCATATTTAAGTTCATATTTGAAAGATGTGTATAAATGAATACATAAACCATTTTAATAGATACATAATATTCCATCATAAATGTAGTGCTGTTAACTTAATCATGTATCAATTATAGAAAAAAAGACCTCTCTTTTTTTCACTTATATAATTTCAATTATTATTTTTCTACAAATTATTTTCAACACATTGTACTATCTTTGATTAGGTTTGCACAATTAGAATTTCTGGATGGAAGGACTCGGCTCCTGATAAATACTAAAACTTTGATTTCCAAAAGTTCTGAACCAATATCCCTTGCCAGTATGAATGTATAGGTAGCTGATTTTCCTGACACTCCTGTAAGTGGAAAAGGAAACTAGATAGTTCATGAATACTAAGCCTTTAAATTCCTGTGGTCAATATTTGTTTTACGCAATTTTGTGCCTGCATTATGAAACACACTAAACTACTTTGAACTTTTAACCCTCTCATAAATTCCTTCCCTTGCTCCTCAACATTTGAGTGCTAATGAGAAATTCTGATGGTAGTGATATGTTTTTCTCACAAACATTATTTCTTTCTTTGTGAGAGATAAATTTTCTACTAGTATGATATAGAGATGTATTGCATAAGTGCAAAACAATATTTTACTTTTTAAGTCTATTAATCCTATGGCAGAAAATGGTACTCAGAGGAATTGAGTCTGTAATAGCTAAACAATTAACAAATGCGTAGGCTAGAAGTGTTTGTTATATTAAGTGCAAATGAAAAGATAAATAAAAAATAACAACTTATTACCACCTTCAGAACCAGATGGAACCTCTGCAAATGTATAATCTAAATGTTACTAGACTTCCAAAGATGGATGTACTGTGACTTATGTCTGCTCTTACATATTGCTTCACTCCTCATAATCTCTATGGCAGAAACCCTGAAGCCATAGTAGAGCAGAGAAGCTATCAAATAATCTAATTATCCAAATAACCTAGACACTGAGTCTCCGTCACATGCTCTCAGGAATTAAGACAAATCAGTTTAATGATCAGGTTCAAACTGGGTAAAAAAATAATAATTTTACAATATAACAAAACCAGTTTAGTCATAGAAAAACTGATTATCATTTAATACTATATTTAGATAAGGTACTGTAATTATGCTAAAGTGAGTTATCAAAACCTCAAGGTAGTCATATTTATTTTAATTCAAAAGTACATATTCAAACACTAAGCTAGTTGCTTTCTTCTTTTAACATTCCAGAGTAAGCCAGCCTTAGCCAAAATGATAATTCCAGCATGTTACATAAGGCTAGACTAAAGAGATAATTTAGTCTTTCATTCCACATTTTACTGGTGAAGAAATTACAATCATCATATGTGATATAAGGCATTAAAATCACACATCTGGTAAGTGGTAGAAAAAAGGTAAGAAACCACTTTTCTCATCTTCCAGCTAAAAGGCCTTTTCATTATCCTTCCACACCCACCCTTCCACCCACAACAAGTTTGTTAGTGGTGTGCTTCATTCCTTGGCCACTTTTAAAACTCAGTGGGAATGAATAGTGATGGATGAATTTGATAAATAATTCCTAGTAATGGAAGTCTTATTCATTCATTAACTTATAGTGTTAGTTTTTAAGCTGCAGAGACAAAAATTAAAATAGGACCTCACATGAAAGAAATTGAAGAAGACACAAAAAGATGGAAGAGCATTCCATGCTCATGGATCAGGAGTATAAACATTGTTAAAATGTCTATACTGCCCAGAGCAATCTATACTTTCAACACCACCCTGATCAAAATACCATCGGCATTTGTCAAAGTTCTGGAACAAGAAAAGACCTCGAATTCCCAAAGAAATACTGAAAAAGAAAAACAAAGATGGGGGCATCATGTTGCCTGACTTCAAGCTTTACTACAAAGCTGTGATCACTAAGACAGTATGGTCTTTGGAAAACAGTGTGGAGTCTCCCCAAAAAATTAAAATAGAGCTACCCTAAGACCTGCCAATTGCACTACTGGGTCTTTACCCCAAAGATACAGATGAAGTGAAAAGAAGGGCCATATGCACCCTAATGTTGATAGCAGCAATGTCCACAATAGTCAAACTGGAAAGGGCCAAGATGCCCTTCGACAGATGAATGGATAAAGAAGATGTGGTCTATATACACAATGGAATGTTACTCAGCCATCAGAAAGGATGAATGCCCAACTTTTGCATCAACATGGATGGGGCTAGAGGAGAATATGCTAAATGAATTAAGTTAACCAGGGAAAGTCAATTATCATATGGTTTCACTTACTTGTGAACATAAGCAATAACATGGAGGACATTAGAAGAAGGAAAGGAAAAGTGAAATGGGGGAAATTGGAGGGGAAGATGAACCCTGTGGACTCTGAGAAACAAACTGAGGGTTTTGGAGGGGAGGCGGCTGGTGGTATGGTCGAACGTGGTGGTGGGTATTAAAGGGAGCATGTATTGCATGGAGCACTGGGTGTTATACGTAAACAATGAATCTTCGAACACTAAGTCAAAACTAATGATGTGTTGTATGGTGACTAACATAACACAACAACAACAACAAAGAAAACATACAAATGGCTAACAAACACATGAAAAAGTGCCCACCATCATTAGTCATCAGGGAAATTTAAGTCAAAACCACATTGAGATACCACCTTACATGAGTTAGAATGGCAAAAATTAACAAGGCAAGAAACAACAAATGTTGGCAAGATGTGGAGAAAGGGAACCGTTTTATGCTGTTGGTGGAAATGCAAGTTGATGCAGCCACTTTGGAAAACAGTGTGGAGGCTCCTCAAAAAATTAAAAATAGAGCTACCCTCTGACCCAGTAATTGCACTACTGGGTATTTACCCCAAAGATACAGAGTTAGTGAAAAGAAGGGCCATATTCACCCCAATGCTCATAATAGTAATGTCCACAATAGTCAAACTGGAAAGAGCCAAGATGCCCTTCAACATATGGGATTGATAAAGAAGATGTGGTCCATATACACAATGGAGTAATACTCAGAAATAATAATAGTAATACTATCAGATAATAATACTATCAGAAAGGATGAATACCCAGCTTTTACATCAACATGGGTGGGACTGGAGGAGATTATACTGAAATAAATCAAATAAGTTAAATAAGTCAAGCAGGGAAAGTCAATTATCATATGGTTTCACTTACCTGTGGAGCATAAGGAATAACATGGAGGACATTAGGTGAAGGAAGGGAAAAAAGAAGGGTGGGGGAGAGGTTGATACAAACCATGAGAGACTGTGGATTCTGAGAAACAAACTGAGAGTTTTAGAGGGGATGGGGTGGGTGGATGGGTTGGCCCAGTGATGGGTATTAAGGAAGGCCCATATTGCATGGAGCACTGGGTGTTATACATAAACAGTGAAACGGAACACCACACCAAAAACTAATGATGTACTATATGGTGACTAACATAACATAATAAAAATAATAATAAAAAATTTTTAAAAAATAAAATAGGGCCTCAATCCTGACACCATTAAGGATACTGAAAACCTAATAGGGAAAACAGATAATTACAGTATTGAAGTGAGTGTTGTAATAAAAGTTTCCATGAGGTGCTAAGGGAGAACAAAGGGCATAGTTTTCTACCAGTTATTTTGGACAGAGGGGGCACATGTGTGGGGGAATTCACAGAGGAATTGATGCTTGGGATGAAGTTACTTTATTTCTAATAATTTATGGATCCAGCATCATACATTTGTTCAGGGTACAGAAGTTCAGTTTCCCAATCCACCATAAAAAGAAAAAAAACATTGATAACTAGACCAGGGGCTCATCCTTTTGAAGGGAGTCAACCTTTCTTGGCTTAACACTACCTTTGAGAGGGGTACTTTCTTAATCTCTTTCCCACGCCTGGCTGGAATAAGTGTTCCTCTTTGGGTATGAGTCTATCTATCTATCTGTTAGTTCAGTGAGGTCTTATACCATTAGTAGGTGCGTGGTATGTGCTGGATGTCTGTTTGTGGATGAGTGAATATGCCTACCCCTTGTATCAGCATACTTCTTCATTCATGCATTCATTCAAGTTTTTTGAGCAACTAATTTTTGTCAGGCCTTCTGCTAGGTTGTGGGACTATAACAGCAGAAAATCTCTCATTACCTGGTGGAGGAGACAGACAAAATAAGAGGTTCTTGTTTGTAAGTGCTTAGTGAGGGAAAGTAAAAGGTGTCCTAAAGGCATAGACTGAGGACTAGAAGAGCATTCCAAGCATAGGGAACAACATGTGCAAAGGCCTGGAGCCAAGACAATATGATATCTTTGAGCAATTAAAAAAAAATGTTAGTCTGGACCAGAGGGTATGTCTGAGGGTTGAAGATTTGCTGTCAGTTATAATTTGCAGTTTTGGAAACTACATCTTCTGGGGATGTCATCACCCTGGACAAGTGAGAGAAGCCCTCTGATGACTTAGCCCACAGACCATGTACACATAAAGCCCAGAGACTTAGTACACCTTCCTCTAGCTCTGTCTTTATCATTCAACATCTAAAGCATAAACCCTTCTGGCCATTTGAACCTCTCTGGTACCATCATAATCCACCCACTCCAAATATTTCCTTCACTTTCCAAACTATTCCAATGTGCCTTACAGAACTTCAGCTGCATAATTAGATGAATTTCTCTCCTTTTTTAAACACTTCTTTAAGAATTACATCCATGAACTGGAACCAGACTTTCTCCAAAAATGCAGCTGCCTGACCCTGCATCTTGAATACTGATTTTATATTTCTCTCACACCCCATATGCCTCTGGAGGTTGGGTGTTTCCCTTGGTCCCTTTGATATTTGGGGGCCACAAGCCTCTAAACAGCCTGAAAAAGAAAAAAAAAAAGAAAGAAAAACACAACAACAACAACAGCAATAACAACAACAGCAACAACTCCGATCTTTTGAGATACACACTATCCAGTTCCCCACCTTCTCATTCTTTCAGAGTTTAGTAATGACTTTATTCAATGGTTCAGTCTTTCCTCCATCTCTACTTCAGATGCCATCCCCAATGACTTTCAAGCATCTCAGTTCCTTGACCTCCTCACCTCCATTGAGTTCTCAATCTTCTTTATGACCTGTTCTCACTGTCACACCTTGGATCTTAACAGTCCCTATAACTGCAACTCCCACTATCAATGATCAAATTATTTTACTTTTTTTTAAATGATTTTATTTATTTACTTGACAGAGAGAGAGAGATCACAAGTAGGCAGAGAGGCAGCAGAGGGGCATGGGGAAGCAGGCTCCCTGCTGAGTAAAGAGTCCAATGCATGACTCAGTCCCAGGACCCTGAGATCATGACCTGAGCTGAAGGCAGAGGCTTAACCCACTGAGCCACCCAGGCATCCCTATTTTACTTTCTGACCAAAACTTCAACTTCATGGCCCACTGATCCCTCCATTCTATACTATCCTATCAGATTTAATTTTTATTTATTCTTCATATCCAGCTCTGATTCCATAACTCATTTTTTTAAATTTTATTATATTATGTTAGTCACCATATAGTACTTCATTAGTTTTTGATATAGTGTTCCATGATTCATTGTTTACATAAAACAACCCAGTGCTCCATGCAATACCTGCCCTTCTTAATATACATCACTGGGTTAACCCATCCCCTCACCCCCGCCCCTCTGAAACCCTCAGTTTGTTTCCCGTATCCATAGTTTCTTGTGATTCATCTCCCCTCTGATCTTCCCTGCTTCATTTATCCCTCCCTCCTCCTAATGTCTTCCATGCTATTCCTTATGTTCCACATATAAGCATACCCACCATTTGCATTAACATAGATGGAACTGGAAGAGATTATGTTAAGTGAAATAAGTCAACCAGAGAAAGACGATAATCATGTTTTCACTTATATGTGGAGCACGATTCATAATTTTAATAACACTCTTATCGAAACTTCAAACTCACTTGCCTTCTGTCTTTCTCTCACACTAACAAAGTACTAAAGTGAATGTGCCTTGTTTGGTTCCATTTTACATACCTGCACCTCAGTAGCACAGCTTGAAATTCTACCAAAGGGAAGATGGATATCTGTAAATTTATAATTGTCAACCTTCCCTTCATGATCAAACTTCTCAAAAGGTAAAAGTGCCTCAATTTCCTCAACTTCCACCCATTCTTTCATTTCTCCAATCTGGATTCTACTAACCATCTTTTGTTTAATATCACCAAGACTTCCAGGTCACGAAGTAAGCAGATGTTGCAGTCCTCAATTTACTTGATGTCTTAGCAGAATTTCATATTGTTGCACATTCTTCTTGAAAAATTATTTTTTGGCTTCCAAGGCATAATACTCTCTTGGTTTTCCTCTTACATATTTGGCTGCTGCATCTATATCTCCTTTCCAGACTTACTACTGACTATCTGATCTTAATAGGTGGTGTTCCCCAAGGCTTGATTTTTTTTTGCCTTCTCATCTTAGGCTTTACTGTTTCTAAAGTAATCTCATCTATGCCCTAAGACTTCAATGCTTACAAATAAGTATCTCAATTTCAGCCTTTTTCTTGGGTTGCAGAGGCATATCTGGCACCTACTTAGTACCTCATCTTGTCATCTCAAACTCAATAAAATACAAAGATAAATTTATGACGCCAGGCCCCTATAATCTCTATCTGGTGAATGGCATGCCCAACCATTCAGTAATGTCAAGGAAGAAAACTGCCAGCCTTTCTCGACACTTCCTTCTCCTTTAGCCTCAGTATTTCATTAATTATCAAGTCTTGGGGATTTTTCTATACCTCTAGAATCTTACTATTAAAACTTGGAGACTTCACCTCTTCTATGTTTTTTTAATCTGTTATCTTGTTAGTTCAAGCTACTATTTTTTTTCTTACTTAATTTAAATAGCTTCTTAATTGATCTCCTGGGAAATGTTATAGAGTTAAAAGCAGCATTATTTAGTGACTGGATGCGGAGATGAAGAAAAGAAGAATCCTAGATGATGTTCAAAATTTTTATTTGAATGACTAGATAGGTGATGTTTTTAGTAATGGAGATAGAGAACACAGGAAGAAGATGAGTTTTGAGGCTTTCAGAAGTTATCTGTGCATAAATTGTGGTTGAATACATAATGTTGCATGAGATTACCTAGAGAGTTTAATAAAAGTGCAAGAAAAACCAAAGCTTGAGAAGATTACTATTTTCAGTAACCTTCTAGCTTTTAATAACATGGAGAAAAAAAACAAACAAAATATCTGCTAGAAATTTTCACTAGTAGATATTCTTGTTACATATAGATTCTTCAACAGAAGTTTTTTTGATTAGATGATTTACATATGTGCTAGTTGTCTTTCGTCTATTAAACCACACACCATGGAAAAACATTGATGTGATTAGAAAAGAAATCCCACAATGTAACAGCTTTTACTTAAAAATCAAAAGCACTGATTTCAAATAAGCCTGATAATCCTACTTCATTTTCTTTTGTTTTTTTTTTAAGATTTTATTCATTTTTTTGAAAGAAAGAGAAATGGAGTGGGGAGCACAAGTGAGGGAAGGGGCAGAGGGAGAGGAAGAAGCAGACTTCCTGCTGAGTGGGAAGTCCAATTTGGGGCTCCATGCCAGTACCTGAGATCATGACCTGAGCTGAAGGCAGAGGGTTAACTGATTAAACCACTCAGGTGCCCCCTACTTCATTTTCTTTGTCAATTTTTTCTCACTTTCCTGGATTACTTAGTTTGCATCAAATATCTATCTCTTTCTCCCACTCTACTGAACCTCAGATGATGAAATTAATTCTGATTTTATAGGGAAATTGAGGCTATGAAAAGAGAAACATCCAACAAACCCCACCTTTAAATCTATCAAACTGCTTTTTTCTATGCTTCTGTTACAATTTTATCCTGTTATTGTGGATGAACTATTTTTCCATCTTGATAAAGACAATCATTCTTCTATGCACTAGATTTCAGACTGTGGCCTATGTATTTTTCCTGGCTTTGTCTTTTCCTACTCTGTAATAAATTTCTCCCTTTCTCCTCTTTCATTGCCAGATGCCTATAAACATGTAATAAAACCCTCTTGTATTAATAAATTCTTACCTTGATCTTGCCCACTACTCTAGCTACTACTCTAGTACTACTACTACTCTATTATCACTTATCTCTGCTCCTCTTTATAGAAAATATATTTGAACAAATTTTCTAAATAGGTACTCTTTACATTCTTCCATTTTTTCTGTCTATATAAATACATACTGACACAGAAAAGTGCATGAAACATAAAAAAATAACAAATATTTGCAAAGCAATAACTAATGTAACCACAACCCATGTAAAAACAATAACAACAATAACAAAAACCCTAAGAATTTTATCAGTACTCCGGATATAGTCCCCTGTCTGTCAATATCTGGTTCTTGTTATCAAAATATTATTCCTCCCCAGAAGTGAGTTTTATTAGAATCACTTTTCTGCTATACATTGTAGTTTCACCACATATGTATCCATCCCAAAATAACATGGTTTGCCTTTACCTGTTTTTACAATATGTATAAATAGAAATTCATTTTATTTTTTTTCTTTTTGTATTGTTTTTGTGAGATTCATTTATGACAACATTGCAATTTGTTCATTCTTAATGCTGTATAGTATTTCACTAAATGAATATACCCAAATCAATTTATTTATTTTTTGTTGATGGACATAGGGTTGTTCCCATTTTTGGATTATTATAAATAAGGTTACTATTAACATTCTTGTATGTGCATCCAGGCACATATGAGAATGAGTCTCTCTGGAATATAATATAATTAAAAATGGACTCGATAGATCATATGTATTTATTTCTTCAAACTTAGTAGATGATGTCAATTTTCTAAACTGATTTTATCAAACTGTACTCTCCCCAGAACTATACAATAATTCCCACTGCTTTATATTCTTTCAAAAATTTAGTGTTTAACATTGTCTGTCTATATAATTTTGTTCAGCCTGGTGGCTGAATTATAATGTTTATTATTTAATATTTTATGTATAATGGCTAATAGATTATCTTTTTCTATATTGTTGTGGGCCATGTGGTTCCTTTCTTTTATGAAGCAACTATTCAGATATATTGATAGTCTTATTCTTATTTTTAACACTTCTTTATATAATCTGTACACTAATCCTTACTAGCTTTACATTTTAAAAATATCTTCTGCTACTTGGTAGCTAATTTTTCACTCTTATTTAAGATTCATCTAATTTACTGAATAGGAATTAATAGTTTGAATGCAGTTGGTTTATTTAATCTAGCCAGAATTCTTTTCTAGTGTGTGATTTAAGGTGGGAACTAGTTCATTTTTTCTCTATGTATAATCAATTTTCTTTTTTTTTTATAGCATCTACTACTTTATTTTTTTTATTATGTTAAGTTAGCCACCATACAGTACATCAGTAGTTTTTGATGTAGTGTTCAATGATTCATTAGTTGTATGTAACACCCACTGCTTTCACAGAACTAATTATTAATAACACTTACCACTGCTTTGTAGTGCCACCTCTATAATATCTGCTATGCTTCATTGATTTACTTTTCTATTTGAGAGCAGAAGCCTTTTTAAACTGTGGAATCCTAGGGGCGCCTGGGTGGCTCAGTGGGTTAAAGTCTCTGCCTTTGGCTCAGTTCACAATCCCAGAGTCCTGGGATCGAGTCCCGCATTGGGCTCTCTGCTCAGCAGGGAGCCTGCTTCTCCATCTCTCTCTGCCTGCCTCTGTGCCTACTTGTGATCTCTGTCTGTCAAATAAATAAATAAAATCTTAAAAAAAAACAAACTGTGGAATCCTTGGTGACTGAAATGTTGCCTGATATTTCATAGACATTTAATAAATATTTATTGAATTAATAATTGAGTGAATAAAAGAAGATGATCCACTGAAATAATTGTGAAACATATCAGTGTATATTTATCATAATTCAATTATCCCAAAGAAAATTGACTGGAAAAGGTAAATATGCTTACACCATTACAATATGATGACTACTATTTATATACTGAATAAATAATTGGAATAGATAAATGACTATTTTAAAAATTAATTAATTTTATTTATTGCTTATTAAGGTATAATTAACATACACTGCTATATAAATTTCAGGTGTACAAATGACTTTTTTTTAAAGATTTTATTTATTTATTTGACAGACAGAGATCACAAGTAGGCAGAGAGGCAGGCAGAGAGAGATGGAGAAGCAGGCTTCCCGTTGAGCAGAGAGCCCAGTGTGGGGCTTGATCCCAGGACCCTGGGATCATGACCTGAGCTGAAGGCAGAGGCTTTAACCCACAGAGCCACCCAGGCGCCCCTACCAATGACTTTCTTAAGGAAACATCAAACTATACCATTCATGTGAATTAACTTCATATTATAGAACAGAGTATCTTCATTAGGAGAATTAGATATAGACAGGACATACATTAAATTTTGCATAACTTTTGATCAATTTTTAATCATATTGGTTGGAAAAATTTTATTCTAGATCTAAAAACAATAAGGCCATAAAATAAATTTTTAAAGTTCTTATTAGATACTTAGAACTTTAGAGGTTAAAGGACCCTGAAAGTTTATCAAATTTACTTCTTTCATTTTACAGTTGAAGAAAGCAGTCAAAGAGGCAAAATAATTTATTTAAATTTGTGTACCTATTTACTAACAGATGTGGACTACAAAACTCATTTCCTAGGTAGTGATTTTCTTTTAATTGCACAAGATTGTCATGTCAATTGGATTGTAAAATACCAAGATTAAAATAGAATTTTTGCTTTAAAAGAATGATTTTTAAATAATTAAAGGCACAATATAGTATCTTCCTCTCCTCTCCCCTAGCTCCTCCTCCTCCTTTTTTCCTTCTTCTCTTTCTCCTCCTCCTTCTGCTCCTCCTTCTCCTTCTTCTTCTCCTTCTTCATCTTCTTTCATTTAATTACTATATTACTACCTGTAATAATTTCATTTCTAACAGATTGCTCTTGAAGTCTGCAAAATGCTGCATACATATTTTTAAATACATTTCCATGGCTCCAGATCTACATGAATGTATAACTTGTCTATAACACAGTAATTCTAAAAAGTTTTTAAATTAAAATTTGTTATAAAATATCAACCACAGCTTTCTGTATTTATGTTACACCTTTACAATGTTATTATATGCACCTCATGGCCAATCTACCTCTCCTCTCCTTATAAAATTATAGTGTGTCATTTGTTAGCATTTCTTGCTTATAGTGTAACCTCTTCCTGGATGCAGTGCTAATGGTATTTTTGGATTAACTATGCATTCTAGCTTAATTGGTTCTAATTTGAAGTGGTGCAGTTTTAAATCTGCTAACAATTTAAATATCTTTTCCAAATGTTTATTTTTTAAAGATTTTATTTATTTATTTGACAGACAGAAATCACAAGTAGGCAGAGAGGCAGGCAGAGAGAGAGGAGAGAGGAGGAAGAAGGCTCCCTGCTGAGCAGAGAGCCCGATGTGGGGCTCAATCCCAGGACCCCGAGATCATGACCTGAGCTGAAGACAGAGGCTTTAACCCACTGAGCCACCCAGGCACCCTCCTTTTCAAATGTTTAAAAGGAAGACACAAAGAAATATTTTTACCCAAAGTTGGCATTTAATGACTTTTTATTGTATTTTAAAATTTGGCTCTGTGTGGTGAAGTAGAAAAGTCACTTCATACCTTCTTAAAAAAAGAAGAGAGTATAATGAGAAATAACAGAAGGTAAATACTCTCCCCACCCAAATCTCTCATCTTTCTATTAACAAATGCATCACATAGAAAACAAGTATAGAAAGAGCTCATTGACCATTTACATATCTTGCTTTTTATGTTTTGTATGTCCTTTCAAAATCTGTAGTGTCAAGCACAAAACAATCTCTTCTTGGCCTGAATGTATATGTGAATTAATATTTTGATGTGTTTTAAAAATTTTGCCACATCCAACATTTTCCTCACACCCATTTCTTTAGTCTCTTAGTGATAGCCATTGAGATTGTGCTGCTCTCCTTTCCTTTCTTCCATTTTTGTTCTTTCACTATTGGAGTCTAAAATATTGAATTTGGATGGGTAAGAGTTCACTTTCTAGTTTAGTTTAGAAACCCTGCTTAAGGAGTAAAATCAGCAAGATTGTGACATAAGAGTTTTCAGAACTTGTCCCTCTACAGAAACACAAATTCTTACAATCAATTATGGATACAAGTATTTTTGTTGGGCCTTGGTAGTCCAGCAGAGAGTCCTACCAGAGAAGTAGTCCTAGCATCCTGCTGGAACAAAAAGATAATTTAGAAATAGATGCATTGACAAAATTTACAATAATAACTTTATTTACTCACTGTATCTCTGTCCCAAGGCAGCATGGATTGGTGCCAATAGATACTCCCTCAGCTTGCAACTTTTTCACAAAAGAAAATAACAGTGTAGTTAATGTCTGGCTTCCCCAGCCATGTTGGGTGTTGTCCAAGAGAACAAGTTCTTTCCCACCTAACCTAGAATGTTGAGGGACTTGGCTAGGCTGAGTAGTCTGGGAGTAGCTAGAAGCAGGGAAAAGGGGCAAGGGCTTATGGTAACCAGGGTGCAGAACTCAATAAATGTCTAGTATCTACTAACTGTCTCACAATACCATCAAAAAACCTGCTCATTAACATTGTAGAATGAATCACCTGTGGAGTACCCAATCTATACCACATGCAATCATGCTACTATGTGTGTCTCTCCCTCTCACATAACCACAGCTCTCTGTGAACCCTTACAGCAGCATATGCGAGCCTCTGAAGATCATTAATAAGAACATGTAGATGGTTAGCTCATGCTGTTGGGTTTTTAGTAGACACTAAACCTTGAAAAGTTCAAGGCAATACCTTAGGGAAAATACATAAGAAACTCTCAGCTTGTGGTCTGACTTACAGCATCAGAGATGGCATAAAATCCTAAGACTTCCTTCACAAAAGGGGACATGAAAACTGGACTGGGTACATCCATAGAGAAGTTCTGAGAGAAACCTAGAGTTTTTATCCAGGATGTCTAATGATAACATTTTTCTTTCCCAAAGCCAGTCAGTAAAGACTATATGAAATGACTTCTTCATCAAATGTGAAGACAGCAACAAGTGATTTCAAGGAACATGAAGAATCAAGGAAATATGGCACCACTTAAGGAGCACCATGATATTCCAATAACCAACCACGAAAAATAAAATGAAGATCTATGAACTGCCTGACAATTCAAAAAATCATTTTAATAAAGCTCAGCAAACAACAAAAAAGCACAAACAGCTCAACGAAATCATAAAACCAATATATGAACAAAGAAGAATTTCAACAAAGAGAAATCATTGAAAAGGAACCACACAGAAATTCTGGAGCTGAAGAATACAATGAATGAAATGAAAAATGTGATAGCTTAAACAGCAGACTTGATCAAACAAAAGGAAGAATGTACAGACTCAAAAACAAATCATTTTAAATGATCTAATCAAGAATAGAAGGGAAAAAAGACCATAAAAGTGTGTGAGATTTATGAATCTATGTATCTAGGTATCTATCTATTGTCTATCATGTCTATCTATCTTCATATGTGGATATATATGTATAAATTATGAAAGTCTCAGAAGAAGAAGAGAGAGAGAAGTACAGAGAGTATCTTAAAAATAATTGCCAAATATTCCCAAATCTTGAGAAGGATATGAATATCCACGTTCATGAGGCTCAAAGGACCTTAAATAGGTTCAATCCAAAGAAGTTTATACCAAGACACATTATAATTATATTATCAAAAATCAAAGCAAAGATTTTGGAAGCAACAAGGAAACTGACTCATCATATGCAAGGTGATCTCCATAAGGCTGTTAATGAATTTCTCAGCAGAAATCTTGCAGGCCAAGAGAGTGGGATGATATATTAAAACTGCTGTAAGTAAAACACTGCCAACAAAGTATACTTTGCAAAATTGTATTTGGGTATTAAGGAGAGCACATGTTGGCATGAGCACTAGGTGTTCCATGCAACTAATGAATCGTTGAACACTACAACAAAAACTTATGATGTACTATATGTTGGCTAACTGAACATATTGAAAAAATAAAATAAAATCAGGCTAGCTACTCACCAGGACTCACTCGGGCAAACTTGAACAAATTAGTCAACCATTCTGAGACTTGGTTTTGTTATTTGGTGAGATTAATAGCAGTGAATGGCATAACACATATTCTCAATAAATATTTGGTGTTATTTTAAAAAATAAAATAGTATCAACACTAAAAATAAAGAAAAAAAAGAAAAGATAACAGATTTTTCCAGAAAAACAAAAACTAAAAGAGTTCATCACCATTAGATCTATCTTGGAAGATGTGTTAAAAGGAGTTCTTTAAGGGGCACCTGGGTGGCTCAGTGGGTTAAAGCCTCTGCCTTCAGCTCAGGTCATGATCCCAGGGTCCTGGGATCAAGCCCTGCATCGGGCTCTGTGCTCAGCGGGGAGCCAGCTTCCCTTCCTCTCTCTCTGCCTGCCTCTCTGCCTACTTGTGATCTCTGTCTGTCAAATATATAAATAAAAATCTTTTAAAAAAAGAGTAATTTAAGTTGAAATATATGATAACAACTAGTAAGAAGACAGATAAAAGGATAAAACTCATTAACAAAAGTACATATAAACTCAAAATATTTTAATCCTGGAATGGCATTGCATAAATCAACTGTAGTATAAAAGTTAAAAGTCAGAAATATTAAATAAAATAACATTAGCTACAATAATTTGGTAATCATTGCATAGTATAAAATGATTTAAATTTTGCCATCAATAGCATTAAATGGGAGAGGGAGTAAAAGTGTACTTTTTATATGTGATTGAGATTACATTGTTAACAGTGTAAAATAAACTTATTATTATAAGATATTTTATGTAAGCTTCAGGGTAACCACAAAATAAAACCTTCTACAGACACAGGAAAGACAAAGAGAAAAGAATCAAAGAAAATCACTACAGGAAATTATCACCAAATCACAGAAGAAGATAGCAAAAGAAGAAGAAAGGAAAAAGAAAGAAATTATAAAACAGTAAAAAATCATTTAATAAAATGACAATAGTAAGTCTTTGTCTTTTTCTATCAATAATTACTTTAAGTGTAAATGGATTACATCCTCAAAGAAAAGACATAAATAGCTGAAAAGAAAAAAACAGAAACAAAAACAAACAAACAAACAAAAACTCAACCCAAACAAAAAACAAACCCAGATCCAAGAATATGCTGCTTAAAAGGAACTCACTTCAGCTTTAAGTGTACACTTAGGCTCAAAATAAAGGGATAGAGAAAGATACTCTATGTGAATCATAACTGAAAGAGAAAGAATAGCTATGCATACATCAGTTAAAATAGAATTTAAGTCAAGAACTGGCAAAAGAGACATTGAAGCTCATTGTATGATAAAGGGATTAATTCATTAAGAGGACATAACAATTGTATATATATATGCACCCAACATTGGAACACCTAAATATATAAAACAAATGTTAATACAGCTGAAGGAGGAAGACAACAATACAATAATAGTAGAGAACTTCAATGCCCTACTTTAAACAATGGGCAGATTATCCAGTCAGAAAATCAGTAAAGAAACAACAAACTTGAACAACACTATAGACCAAATGCAACTAACAGACATATACAGAACATTCTATTCAACAGCACCAGAATACACATTCTTCTCAAGTGCACATGGAACATTCTCCAGGATATAGGGCTACAAAGCAAAGCCTTGACAAATTTAAGATTAAAATCATATCTAGTATCTTTTCTGATCACAAAGGCCTGAAACTAGAAATTAATAACAGGAGCAAAACTCCAAAAATTCACAAAAATGTGGAAATTAAACAATATATTCTAAACAATGTGTCAAAGAACAAATAAAAAGGCATATGATTGTAGTTTTTTTTTTTTCTCTATCAGTGCCTGTGGTCCTTGGTCACACCACTTTGAAAAATAAGGAGGTGGACCAGATAGAGTGGTGGGGACCAAAGAAAAGTTTATTGAGCGATAGCAAAGTGATAGTACAAAGCTCCCAAGGAGGGAGGGGACCCAAAGGGGTTGCCATTGGAATTTCTAAGTCTAGGGGTTTTTATAGGTTTGTTGATAGCTGTTTCAATCTGATTAACCCTTCCCGTACCTATCTTCCAATCGGATTTTTGTCATCTATCTATCATATGGGAAAGGGTGGAGGGCTCTTTCCAGGGTGGTGTGAAATCCTTTTAAGGGTGGTTTCCTCTTCCGGTGAGTGTCCCCTTGTCCCTGCATGTCTGCCCTCCAATTATCTTTCATCAATATCAGAACATATCTTGTAACAAATTAAAATGAAAAAACGACATACCAAATCTTATGGGATGCAGCAAAAGGAGTTCTAAGAAAAATAAGTGTATAGCAGTAAATGCCTACACTAAAAGGAAAGAAAACTCTTGATGTAATTTTATATGTCAGGGAATTAGACAAAGAACAAACTAAGCCCAGAATCAGCAGAAAGGAGGAAATAACAAAGATTAGGTCAAAATAAGTGAAATAGAGCCTGGAAAGAAAAAAGAAAAAAAAATCACTGAAACTAGCAGTTGGATTTTGTAAAACAGTAAACAAAATGGACAAAACTTTAGCTACACTAACCAAGGGGAAAAAAAGGGAGGACTTAAATGAACAAAATTATAAATTAAAGAGGCAACATTAGAATTCATGTCATATAAACACAAAGGATAAAAACAGGTTACTGTGAAAAATTATAGTCCAACAAATTGGACAACCTAGAAGAAATTGATAAGTTCCTAGAACCACACAACCTATAAAGACTGAATCAATGAAATAGAAAATCTGAAAAGATCAGTAATGCATAAGTAAATTAACTCAATAAATAAAAACCTAACAATAAGGAAAAGGTTAAGACTAGATGGCTCCACAGCTTAATTTTACCAAATAAAGAATTAATGCCAATCCTTCTCAAATTCCTTCAACATATGAAGATGGGGAAATATTCCCAAACTCATTTCATAAGCATTAACCTCATGACAAAGTGAGATAACACATTAAAAACAGAGGTAACTACAGGCCAATATCCTTGATGAGATAGATATAAAAACCTTCAACAAAATATAAGCAAACAGAATTCAACAGTACATAAAATAAACATGAACCATGACAAATTGGAATTTATCCCTCAGATGTAAGGATGATTCATCATATACAATTTAATAAATATGATACTCCACATTAATGGAATAAAGAAATAAAATTGTATGATTTCTCAATAGACACAATAAAAACATTTAAAAATATTGTTCTTTCATGATAGCAATTTTCAACAAATAACAAATAAGATATAGAAGGAATGTATATCAACATCATACAGGCTGTGTATAAGACCATAGTGAAAATTATACTCAGCAGTAAAAAGCTGAAATTTTTTCTTGAAAGACTAGGAATAAGACAAAACACCTACTCTCATCACTTCTATTCAACATAGAATTGGGAATCTTAGCTAGAGCAATTAGACAAGAAAAACAAAAAAGTTATCCAAGTAAGGAAGAAAGAAGTAAAATTATCTCCATTTACAGATGATATTACATATAGAAAACCCTGAAGACTCCAACAACAAAAAAACTGTTATATTTAATAAACAAATTCAGTAAATTTTCAAAATATAAAATTAACATACAAAAATAAGTTTTGTTTATATACATTAACAACGAATTACCAAATAAAAGAAATTTAGAAAATAATCCAATTTCTAATAGCATAAAATAATAAAATAGCAATAAATTTAACTAATGTGGTGAGAAATCTCTACAGTGAAAACTATAAAATCTTGATAAAAATTTGAAGAGGACAGAAATAATAGGAAAGATATCTTATGTTCATGAGTTTGTAGCATTAATATTGCTAAAATGTACATACTACCCAAGGTGATCTACTGATTTAATGTAATTTCTATCAAAATTCTAATGACATTTTTCAGAAATAGAAAAAAAACAGTTTTTATGGAACAACACATATTTTGAATAACTAAAATATCTTGAGCAAAACTGGAAAGATCACACTTTCTGAATACAAAATATACTTCAAACTACAGTAATCAAAACAGGATGGTACTGGCATAAAAACAGAGACATAGGCCAGTGGAACAGTATAATGAACCCAGAAATAAATCCACACATTTACAGTCTTTGACAAGGGTGTCAAGATCATACAATAGGAGATGATAATCTCTTCAATAAATAGTATTGGGAAGACTGGATATTTGCATGCAAAAGAATAAAGTTGAACCCTTATCTCATACCATTTACAAAATTCAACTCATTATGAATTGAAGATTAAGACTTTAAACTATAAAACTTCTAGAAGAAAAGATAGGAAAAATGCCTCTTGATATTGTCCTGGGCAATGACTTTTTTGTATGACCCCAAAGCATAGACAACAAAAGCAAAAATGGACAGTTGGATTGCATCAAAATAAAAAACTTCTATACAGCAAAGGAAACAATGGAATGATGAGATATTCTACAGAATTAGAGAAAATATTTGCACACCAAACATCTGGTAAGGGGTTAAAATCCAACATATATAAGCAATTCAAACAATTCAATAGGTAAACAGAACAAAACCACAAATACAATAAAAGGTCACCCCCCAAAAAAGCAAAAAACAAAACAAAACAAAACAAAAACCCCAAATGGTCTCAATAGACGTTTCTCAAAAAAAAATAAATAAATAAATAAATAAAAGAAAAGAAAAGAAAAGAAAAGAAAAAAAAAAAAGAAAAAAATCAGACACATAACCAACAGGTATAAGAAAATGTGCTCAGTATCATAATCATCAGAGAAATACAAATTAAAAATCATAATTGAAAAAGTTGTTACTGGGTGCCTGGGTGGCTCAGTGGGTTAAGCCTCAGCCTTCAGCTTAGGTCATGATCTCAGGGTCCTGGGATCGAACCCCGCATCAGACTCTCTGCTCAATGGGGAGCCTGCTTCCTCCTCTCTTTCTGCCTCTCTGCCTACTTCTCTGCCTACTTGTGATCTCTCTCTGTCAAATAAATAAATAAAATATTTTTAGAAAGTTGTTACTATATGAGGTGATGGATGTCTTAACTAACATCATAGTAATCATTTTGCTATATGTGTGTGTGTGTGTGTGTGTGTGTGTGTGTGTGTGTACACAAAGACATCATTATGTTGTATACCTGAAATATAAACAATATGTCAATTTTATCTTAATAAATCTGGGAGGAAAAAATAAAACCACAATGAATTGCCTTGCACCTGATAGAATGGCTTTTATCAAAAAGAGAAGAGGTGTGCCTGGGTGGCTCAGTCAGTTTAGTGACTGCCTTTGGCTCAGGTCATGATCTCAGGGTCCTGGGAGTGAGCCCTGTGTTGGGCTCCTTGCTCAGGGGGAGTCTGCTTCTCCCTCTCCCTCTGCCTCTGCCCCTGTTTGTGCTCGCTCGCTCGCTCTCTCTCTATCTCAAATAAATTAAAAGTAAAGAAAAGAAAAGATATGACAGGTGTTGGAAAAATGTGGAGAAAAAAGGAATCCTTCCTTGTGCAGTTAGTGTGCATGTAAATTAGTACAGCCACTTATAGTAAACAGTATGGAGTTTCTTCAAAATATCAAAAGTGCCTGTACCCCTGGGGCTAATAATACATTTTACATTAATAAAAATAAAAAAATTAAAAGATATCAAAAGTGAGACTACCATATGATACAGCAATCCCACTTCTAGGTATATATTCAAAGTAAAAGAAATCAGCAGCTAGAAGACATACCTGCTCTCTTAATTTATTGTAGCATTATTCACTATAGCTAAGAAAAGAAAACCATCTAGCTTTTGTTGACATATGAATGAATAAAATGTGGTGTATATGTATACAAAAGACTGGTATTAATTCTTTTTTTTTAAAGATTTTTATTTATTTATCAGAAAGAGAGAGAGAGAGAGAGCACAGGCAGACAGAGTGGCAGGCAGAGGCAGAGGGAGAAGCAGGCTCCCCACAGAACAAGGAGCCTGATGTGGGACTCGATCCCAGGACTCTGGGATCCTGACCTGAGCCGAAGGCAGCTGCTTAACCAACTGAGCCACCCAGGCGTCCCGAGACTGGTATTAATTCTTAAAATGAAGGAAATCCTGCCACAAAACAATATGGATGCTTCTAGGACATCATGTTATATGAAATGAACCATAAAGACAAATACTGCATGATCTCATTTATGTGAAATAAGAAAATCTCATAAAAGCAGAGAATGGAATGGTGGTTGCCAAGGGCTAGAGAATGGGGGAAATGGGAAGATGCTGATCAAAGGGAACAAAGTTCCAGTTATGCAGAATGAATTATTTCTGGATATCTAACCACTAATCTATAGTTAATGATACTCTGTTTTATACTCAAAATTTGCTAAGAGAAGAGATCTTCAATGTTCTCACTACAAATTAAAAAAAATGGTAACTATGTAAGGTAATGGACATGTTAATTCCCTTGACTGCCATAATCAATTCACAATGTATGCATATTTCAAAATGTTGTGTTACACATTTTAAGTATATGCAATTTTTATTTGTCTATTATACTTCAATAAGCTAAAAAATAAAAGTGCAGTCAGTCAGAGAAAAAAATTCAACTCAAAGGAACATTTTATCTTTTCAATAATATTATGTAGCATAAGTCTGAACTAGTTGCAATTCTTCAAAGGCAAAGATTAGGGACATTCACAAAGTGTGTATTTTTGAAGAATTTGTCAAATATCAATATGATTTAAAACAACAGGAATATAAAAATTGAAGTAAAACTGGAAAACAGCCAACCAAGCTTATATCAGTTCTCTGACCTTAAATTTTATAGAAGAAACAATCAGTTGTCCAGCACCATATAGCTATGTGTCAGCTTTAAGTGGTACATTTTGGTTAGAGGATTCCTGGATATTTTCTCCATCTTCTATAGTCTGAAAGCAATGTTTCTGTGAGTGTTCAGAGTGGCATAGCATGACAACATGGGGAATAGTCTGAAAGATTTGTGAACATTGTTCCAATATGCTAGAAATTCCTTGATATATATCCAAAGGTTGTATAATTTTATCACCCAGGCAACTGAATTGATTTTAAGATTTAATGAAGAAAAATTAGTTGTTCCATCAAGCAACATATATTTTCCATTTTTAAATTTTATTAATCCATTCATTCATTCATATATTCAAAATTTATTGTATTTCCCTTGGATTGATATGAGTTACTTGAGGGATACAAAATATGTAAGATAATTCTAATTTTGAATAAAATAAACCACTAGCTGGAGTTTGGGCTCTTTTTTAGCCTAAAGGAGATGGACATTGATAGTTCTCAAAATTGCAGTCGTCAACAAGCACAAAAATATTGAAAAAATCCCAATAAAGTACAAGATAGAAAGGTGGGCATCCCTGTTACAGGGGATCGTGAACTGAAGCAGGTAAAAGACAGGGCCAGAGATGAGGATAAGCCAAGGGAAACTTTCTAATTCATTAATTTGTTCAAAAGTATATTTTATTTTATTTTTTCCACTTTAATTGTTTTTATTTTTTATTATGTTAGTCACCATACAGTACATCATTAGTTTTTGACATAGTGTTCCATGATTCCTTGTTTGCATATAACATATATTTTAGATAACTACTATGTACCAAATGTTATTTTAAGTACTGAGGGTATAGCAGAGAACAAAACAATATCCCTGCCTCATGGAACTTACATTCTAATAGAAGGAATCAAAAAACAATACTAAGTAAAGCATAAACATGTGCCTTGTTAATAAGTAATATAGAGAAAAACAAAACAGGAAAAGAGACAGGGAGTTGTATGGAACACATGAATATTTAAATAAGGTCATCAGGGAAGACCTCTGTGTAGCAGTTATATTTGAATTAAGACATACAGGTGAGGGGAAGAAACATAGATTTTTCTGAGAAGAGAATTCCAGACTAAACAAATATACTGAGATGGCAGTGTATCTGGTGTGTTTTCAAGGAATAGCAAGGTGGCCAGTGTGAGTGCTACAGAATTCTTGAGGACATAAATAATAGGGCATAATATCCAAGAGACAGTGGTGAGTGGGGGCAGATCATGTGTAGCCTTATAGGCCAAGGTGAGGACCTTGACCTTTAAGTGATATGGGAAGCCTTTAGAAGATTGTAAAGAGGGAGTAACATGATATGACTTAATATTCTACAAAATTACCTAGTTTGTGTTTAAGATACAGACCAAAGGGAAATAAGACAGGAAACGTGTGTGTGTGTGTGTGTGTGTGTGTGTGTGTGTTGGGGGGTGCAGTAAGAAAGCTAGTAGAATAACTCAGGTGAACAATATTAGTTACTTGGCCCAGGACAGGTTTCCTCAACCTTAGCATTATTGACATTTGGAATAGATAATTTTTTATTGTCTGTATCTTGAGAAGGCAGAGTGCTCTGTGCATTGTAGGATGTTTTGCTAAACATCTATGTCCTCTGTTACTAGATTCCAGTGGCAATGCACTACCCCAGTTGTGACAACAAAAATGTCTTTAGACATTGCCAAACATCCTGAGGTGTAAAATCACCCTCAGTTTCAGGAGCCACTGATCCATGACAATTTCAGGATAGGTAAGAAAATGTTATATTCTGGATATATATATATTTTTTTTTCTGGATATATTTTTAAGGTAAAGGCAACATGATTTGCTGACAGAGTTTATGTATAGTAAGAGAAAAAAAGAGATAAATCCAGATGTCTAAGAAGTTTGATCTTCGTAACTGAAAGAATAGAGGTCATTAATTGAAATGGAAGAGGCTATAAAGAAGAGGTTTGGGAGGATATCAAGAGTTGAGTTTTAGTCATGTTAATTTTGAGATTCCTGTGAGATAGCAAGTGAAGATAGTGCCCCTTTCCTTCATACTGCTCTGGGTATATCATTGCTACCACGGAGGAAAAGAGCAAGAATATCACATCAACTCCAATGTTCAGGTGTGCCTGGGTGGCTCAGTCAGCTAAGTGTCTGCCTTTGGCTCAGGTCATGATCCCAGGGTCCTGGAATTGAACCTCACATTGGGGTCTGCACTTAGTGGGGAGTCTATTTCTCCTTTCCCTCTGCATGCCACTCTGCCTACTTGTACTCTCTCTATATACATCAAATAAATAAATAAAATCTTAAAGGAAAAAAACCTCCAATCAGAACTCTTGCATCTGGGGGAACATATTACAGGCAGTATGAAGGTGATAATATGAGAATAGTGCTCAAACCTAGATGGAACAGGAAGAAAACAGCACTGTATACAACAGGCTGACTACATATTTCTCCTCACCCTGAAACTTAGGTATATTATGTGACACATTTCCTAGGGGATATAATGCACACAATGTGATATGAGCACAATGGAGTAAAATAAAAACAATAATAGAAAACTAGCTCCCCAGAGCACATGCCAATATAAATAAATAAATAGTAAACAAACATATTAATTAATCAATTAAATATTGCACAATTAAGTAGTTAATGAGGAAATTATATGTAAAATATTATAAAGAGCTAACTGGCAGTGCAAGTATGAAATACTCAAAATTGTAGTTTTCAGCTAAAACAGTAATTTATGGGAAATTACAGCTTTGAATATACATATCAGAAAATGAGAAAGACTGAAAACAAATGGGCTATGCATTCAATCCAGGAATCTAGGGAAAGAGCAACAGAATAAACTCAAATATATAAGAAATAATAGAAGAGGCATTCAAAATAATTTACAAATGAAAAGCTGGTCTTTCGAAAAGAATGGTGAAAAGAATAGGTAACCAGATTAATCAAGAAAACTGAAAGCAGAGAGACTAAATGCAGTCTGAAAGTGGGTAATAACTAAATATAAAATAGCTAAATATAAAAATGTAAAATAATATTATAATCAATGTTACACAATTGTTAGAAAAATATATATTTCTGGGAAAAATATAAATTGTCAAAATAATTACTCAATGAAATAACAAAATGGAAACAAACAAATAAACATTGCATGTATTGAAATGGTAATAAAAATCCTCTGCCACTTCACATATCACTGCCAATGGCCCCAGAATAAGACAATTTTACAGTTGCATTCCACCAAACATTCAATAAATACATAATATCTATTACTATCTTGTACAATTCCAGAAAATAGGAAAATAAATTAAAATGATGAAAATTTTGCAAAATGTTTTAACAATTTTATTTAGATGTACTTGGCATACTATTAAGTTTTGGTGATGATTTGAGGTAATAGAAAACATCATGTATGGCTAGTGAGAATGCAAACTGATGTTAATTATGGAAGGAAAACTTACTTGGTTGAATTTAAGAATGCATATATCTTAAGACCTATCATCTTATTCCTGTTTCTTTCTCAGAAAAACTGTCACACAGGTTCAAAAGAAAACAAGTGAAGGATCTTTTTTATTAAGTTACCTAATATGATAGCTGTTTATTTGTTAAGCAGAAATCTACTGCTCATATTACTTAGAGTTCCCAATAAAAAACACATATATTAAGAACCAAACTCTGGGCTTTATAATTCAGTAGGTTTGGGTTGAGGTCCAGACATGGGTATTTTGAAAAAAATCTTAGCCTGTGATTCTGACATGTTACTCTTAGTTAAAAGCTAGTGATGTGATGGAATTAGCATATATCCAAGTGCATCTTCTTTCAATTTAGTTACAGGATTTACATACTTCACCATGGACTAAGTGGGGAGGTTGGAGTAGAGAAAAGGACAAAGAACACAGGGGGTCAGTCGAAGCTCTTCTTTTCTACATTTCCCTTACTATGCAGGTTTTTCATATATCAGAGTCAAAGAAGCCAGGACATGCATCCATAAATGCCAGTATAATGCTTTTTGGAACAGAGTAATATTTTTTGGATGCTTTGAGAGTTTATCCTAAATATATTGAAACCTACTCCACATGAAGGTGGATTTCTTCCACAATTTTATTTAATCCTTCATAATCCACTGGGTATATTTACTTTGGAGATAGGGAAAGTCCACAGGAGTTTATTTCTCTCACCAGTATTACAAATTTTGTGTACAGAGAATTATCAGAAATTCCAAATTTTATAGGTCAGTGTAAAGATATAGCTTCTGGGTGCTAGAGCTAACTAATTGTTGGCTGAGAGTGCAGAGAAAATGAGAGACTATTTACAAGTCTGTGTTTAACAATACTCCCCATTTTGTCTCCCAAATAACCCCCCAAAATGTATATCAGGTTGATCTTCAGGATGTGTTTGTTAGCTAGTGTGATTTGAGCTTTTTACCATCACCACCCCTCAAGCTTAGGATCAATCCATAGATAATCTCTGTCTTGTTGATAATGCTTAAAATTCCTCAACCATGAATAAAAACATTGCCTTACAAATTGACAGAGTTGAAGTATAATAAACCAACCAACCAAACGTTTAATAGACTGATTATGAAAGAGAGAAGGGAATGAAGAAAAGCATGAAGAAGGAGCTTAATGGAGAGTGGATTGGCAAGAGAGGAATAAAGGGAGAAAGAAGAGTATATATTCATTACTGACTCTGAGTATATCTAAAGTGAATATTTCTAAGCCTCTCTTGAGCAAAGACAAATATGTATGCAGGTAATATTTGTTAGCTTGACTTCTACAAATATAAACTACTATGCCTCACAGGACTTATGAAGATTTGTTCAAACCCAAAAAATTTCGTATGAAGTTTATTGAGGAAATTATTGAGGAATTATTTCATTTTTAAATTCCAAATTGATGACTAATAGTATTTCCTACATGGTATCCTTTAAAGTGATAGAAGAGTATATGAGTAAACAGAATACTTTCCTCTATGGCTATGTTAGATAACAAAAGAACTTCTCTACAGCCCACATCTTTCCTATGGGCTTTGTAATGAAGTAAAGTAAATTTGCAAGATAAAAGTGAAATAATACAGAAGAGAAACTGTAGCTAAAAAAAAAAAAGAAAAACTTTTTTGTCAATTGTTCCTCTTTATAGAGGATTTCTACTCCATACACACCAGTTTCAGTCTGAGGTGATGAAAGAAAATAGCATTTGATGTTATAACGTGAAACCTATATGAAAGATTATTTTTATTTGAAAGCTGCAAATTTGATAATAGGAACTAAACAATGATGAAAAATTGGGTAGGCTATAACAGTGATAACATTCAGCATCCTGTCCTCTGAGCAAGCAAAGAGTATAACTCAAAGATTTTCACTTTTCCTTGCTTACCATATTCAAGAAAAGTAGAAATATAGGCACTATCCTTTAGTAATGGTAGAGTATAGATATAAGCAGAAGGCTAATTAGAGAAAAAAGGATAGGTAGTGAAATACACTGAGGACAGGAATTTGAACTTGGACTTGAAGTCCTGGGTTTAAACCCTGGCTTTAGTACTTTTTAGTACATGACATTTGACAAATTTATTGTGTCCTGACTTCTTTATTTTTAAAACTGGAATACCAATACCAACTTTACAGAGATGTTGTAAGACTTAGGAATAATATATGTAAAGGATCATGTACTATGTATGTCCTCTATAAATGGTAATGATTATTGTTACCTTTTCCAGCACTAACATGAGTTTACCTAGGAAGAACTCAGAAAGTAAACCCATATTGTAGATAATGTTCTGATTTAAAAAAAAAAACTGTTGCCAATAAAAGTGAATTTTCCTACCTGATTTCAAATTAAATTGCTTTATTATTTTTAAAAGTTTGGCTCTCACTGCTTTAGGGGAAAAATAGAGTTTTAGTCATAAATAATCATTAAACTGATGCGTGGTATAATACAATAGAGAAATGTTTAAGAATGCCATGAGTAACCTAATGTGGAATATTTAAAAAATGGAGATACTCTGACAACATTGTAGTTTCCTTCGTTGTTGAGAAGTTAGTTTTTTTTTTCCTATAGCTGTGCTCAAAGTGAAAATCTGTAAATGTAAATGTAGACCACATTGCATAGATTTCTCAAAAAGCATTTATTCACAAAGCAATCAATGACATCTTGCCAAGAATAAAATAGATTTTTAAAATTTCTCTAGGGCAAAAGAATACTGGGTGTATATTTAATTTGAAATACAATAAACCAGATAAATTTATGTACTTCAGTATTCTGTGGTTACTATTTTTCATAACCTTAGATTAATATTATACAAATTTATGAAGCAAAACTTTACCAACTTTGATGCTTTATTTATGTGACTAAAGCAATTAAAATTTATTTCAGTTATAGATATGATTACAAAGATAACTCCAAATTTTCTCACAAAACAAATCATAGATGCTTTAAACACTCAGGCCATTACTGAATGAATAATGGACAAATAGAATGGAATAATGAATAATAGAGGACTCATCTCAAAAGATGAAAAAATAGGCAACCTATCAATTCTATGTTAGGAGTTGGGATAGAAAATTATTCTACATAAAATCTGGAATCTAACAGAAATTGATAAAAGCAGATTCAAAAATCTTGTCAAGGTCCAGCATTGAAAAGGTAATGTTTTCTCTATTATTTTCAAGTACAAATTGTATGTTCCCGTCACTGCATAAGAGTTGGGGGGGGGCGGTATCTGATGGTGAGAATGGAAAATCCTCAGATCAGGTTAGGGAAATTATGTTACCTCAGATGTGGTTATGTTTCTGGGTTCCTAGTGGGAACCTAGACTTCCCAGTTCATGCATCCTACTGGGGAAGAAAGATGAGTTGAGCAGGTGTTTTCCTAAGAATCAGGCAGGAGAGGTCTATGAGGTACATGCCAACTGAGAGAGTAATACTTGAAATAGTCTGTGCTAGGCAAAATTTGAATGACCCACAAAATCTCTACCCCATGGTGAATATGATCCATATAATTACCTTCCATGAAGTGTGGATAGAACCTGTGAATATGATTGGATATGACTCCCTAATTTGGAATACTAATCAGTTGAATTTGAGATAAACAAAAGGAAACTATCCTCGGTGGCCCTGATGTTTCAGAGAAAGATTTAAAAGATGAAGGAAGTGGGCGCCTGGGTGGCTCAGTGGGTTAAGCCTCTGTCTTCAGCTCAGGTCATGATCTCAGGGTCCTGGGATCGAGGCCCACATCGGGCTCTCTGCTCAGCAGGGAGCCTGCTTCCTCCTCTCTCTCTGCCTGCCTCTCTGCCTGCCTCTCTGCCTACTTGTGATCTCTCTCTCTCTCAGTCAAATAAATAAATAAATAAAATCTAAAAAAAAAAAAAAGATGAAGGAAGTTTCAGAAAAGTCTGGTATTTCTGGTTTTGAAAATGCAGCCAATTTGAGTTCCACTGCTAGAAATAAATGAAGTGTGCCAACAACCACATGGACTTGGAAAAGGAGCCTGAGCCTCAGAGGAGACCCCAGATCTGGCCAACACTTTGATTTCAGTATGATGAGGACCTGATAAGAGGACCCAGCTATTCAATGCCTAGAGTCTCACTCATGGAAACTATAAGATGATAATGAATTCGTATTGTTTTAAACCACTAAGTTTGTGGTAATTTGCTATGCAGCAATAGAAAACTAATGCACAGTCTAATTATGCTTTGCCAAAAAGGAAGACTAATCTAAAATGGAAAAAAAAATGTAACTAAGAATAAGAGGGCATGAGCAAATATGAAGAAGATAGTGAAAATGAAAATGGAAAGTGAAAGATCAAAGGTGAAGTTTCTCAAACTGTCAAGAGGAGGACAAATGGAGGAGAGCAAAAGGAAGGAGGTAGGGGTAAAGACTAGACAGGGGTTGGGATTTGTTCTGACTACTCTGACAAAGTAATGTGAATAGCTTGTATTCTAGAATGCAGACTTTAAAATGCATTTTTCTGGCCTACTAGATATATAAATACAAGTATCTATCACTCATTTTTAGAACAATGAGAAAGTCATAGGATTAATGTGGGACCTAAACAGACTGGGCAAGAGAAACAGTAGTGAAACATAGTAGGTATTTATGGAGAGGGGAAAAATGATGCACAAAGTGGTGACATGGAAGCTACAGAAAATTTGAGTAAGTTTAGAATGGGTCTTCAAATTAGTAACAGGTTTCTATAATGAAAATTATGATACATGTTTGCATTTTTTTTGTTTTTTTATTTAGAAGTTTTTATTTAAATTAATTAGTTAACACAGGGTGTACTATTAGTTTCAGGTATACAATACAGTGATTCAACACTTCCATACAACACCTGTGCTCATCACAAGTGTACTCCTTAATCTCCATCACTTATTTCACCAATCCAAACACCTACTTCCCTCTGGTAACCATCAGTTTGTTCTCTATAGTTAAGAGTGTGTTTCTTGGTTTCTCTCTCTCTCTTATATTTTCCCTTTTCCTTCTTTGTTTAATTTCTTAAATTCCACATATGAGTGAAATCATAAGGTATTTGTCTTTTACTGACTTATTTCACTTAGTGTTATACTTTCTAGCTCTATCCATGTTCTTGAAAATGACAAGATTTCATTCTTTTGTGGCTTAATAAAATTCCATCATATATATGATGGAATTTTATGTATATAAATGTTTAAATATTATAAATATTTAAGTATTATATATATATATATATATATATATATATATATATATATATCCTTTTCCTTATCCATTTATCTATTTCATCAGTCAGTGGACACTTGGGCAGCTTTCATATCTTGGCGATTATAAATAATGCTGCTATAAACATAGGGATCCATTTATCCCTCTGAATTAGTATTTTTGTATTCCCTGGGTAAATACCAAATGTACAATTGCTTCATTGTAGGGTAGTTCTATTTCTAACTTTTTGAGGAACATCCATACTGTTTTCCAGAGTGGCTGCACTACTTTGCATTCCCACTAACAGTGCAAGAGGGTTCACCCTTCTCCACATCCTTGCCAATACTTGTTTTTGTGTTGTTGATTTTAATGATTATGACAGGTATGAGGTAATATCTCATTGTAGTTTTGATTGGTATTTCCCTGATGATCAGTGATGAGGATTTTTTCATGTCTGATGGCCATTTGTATATCTTTTTGGGAAAATGTCTATTCATGTCTTCTGCCCATTTTTTACTGGATTATTTGTTTCTTGGGTAATGAGTTTTATAAGTTTTTATATACTGTGACCTTTATCTTTTATCACGTATGTCATTTGCAAATATCTTCCCCCATTCAGTAGGTTGCCTTTTAGTTTTATTTATTGTTTCCTTTGTTGTACAGAAGTTTTCTTTTTGTGTGTGTTTGTGAAGTCTCAATAGTTTATTTTTTCTTTTGTTTCCTTTGCCTCAGGATGGATATCTAGAAAGAAGCTGCTACAGTCAATGTCAAAGAGGTTGTGTTCTCCGCTAGGATTTTGATGGTTTCCTGTCTCACATTTAGGTCTTTCATCCATTTGGAATTTATTTTACTGTATGGTGTAAGAAAGTTGTTAGCTTCATTCTTTTGCAAGTTGCTGTCCAGTTTTCCCAACACCATTTGTTGAAGAGACTTGTCTTTATCCCCATTGGGTATTCTTTCTTGCTTTGTTCAAGATTAATTGACCATATAGTTGTGGATTCATTTCTGGGTTTTCTATTCTGCTCCATTTATCTATTTGTTAATTGTTGTACCAGTGCCATAGTGTCTTGATCACTACAACTTTGTAATATAATTGAAGTCCGGAATTGTGGTGCCTCATCTTTGCCTTTCTTTTTCAAGATTACTTATTTACTTTGGCTATTTAGGGTCCTTTGTGGTTCCATACAAATTTTAGAATTGTTAGTTCTAAAAAATGCTCTTTTTATTTTGATAAGGATTGCATTAAATATGTAGATTGCCTTAGTTAGTACAGACTCCTTGAAAATATTTATTTTCCCAAACCATGAGCATGAAATACCTTTCCATTTCTTGGTGTTATCTTCAGTTTCCTTCATCAGTGTTTTATAGTTTTCAGAGTACAGGTCTTTCACCTCTGTGGTTAGGTTTATTCCCTAGGAAGCTTATGGTTTTGTGGGAAATTGTAGATGGGCTTGATTCCTTCATTTCTCTTTCCTCTGCTTTATTTTTAAATTTTTTTTAATTTTTTTTATTTTTTATAAACATATAATGTATTTTTATCCCCAGGGGTACAGGTCTGTGAATTGCCAGGTTTGCAAACTTCACAGCACTCACCATACCACATAACCTTCCCCAATATCCATAACCCCACCATCCTCTCCCGACCTCCCTCCACCCAGCAACCCTCAGTTTGTTTTGTGAGACTAAGAGTGTCTTAAGGTTTGTCTCCCTCCCATTCCAATCTTGTTTCATTTATTCCTTTCCTACCCCCTAAGTCCCCCACATTGCCTCTCCACTTCCTCATATCAGGGAGATCATAGAATAATTGTCTTTCGCTGATTGACATATTTCACTCAGCATAATACCCTCTAGTTCCATCCACGTCACAAATGGCAAGATTTCATTTTTTTTGATGGCTGCGTAGTATTCCATTGTATATATATACCACTTCTTCTTTATCCATTCATCTATTGATGGACATCTAGGTTCTTTCCATAGTTTGGCTATTGTGGACACTGCTGCTATAAACATTTGGGTTCACGTGCCCATTTGGATCACTACCTTTGTATCTTTAGGGTAAATACCCAGGAGTGCAATTGCTGGGTCATAGGGTAGATCTATTTTCAAATTTTTGAGGAACCTCCATGCTGTTTACCAGAGTGGTTGCACCAGCCTGCATTCCCACCAACAATGTAGGAGGGTTCCCCTTTCTCTGCATCCTCGCCAGCATCTGTCATTTCCTGTCTTGTTAATTTTAGCCATTCTGACTGGTGTGCGGTGGTATCACATTGTGGTTTTGATTTGTATTTTCCTGATGCCGAGTGATGTGGAACATTTTTTCATGTGTCTGTTGGCCATCTGGATGTCTTCTTTGCAGAAATATCTGTTCATGTCCTCTGCCCATTTCTTGATTGGATTATTTGTTCTTTGGGTGTTGAGCTTGCTAAGCTTTTTATAGATTTTGGATACTAGCCCTTTATCTGATATGTTGTTTGCAAATATCTTCTCCCGTTCTGTCAGTTGTCTTTTGGTTTTGTTAACTGTTTCCTTTGCTGTGCAAAAGCTTTTGTTCTTGATGAAATCCCAATAGTTCATTTTTGCCCTTGCTTCCCTTGCCTTTGGCGATGTTCCTAGGAAGAAGTTGCTGTGGCTGAGGTCGAAGAGGTTGCTGCCTGTGTTCTCCTCAAGGATTTTGATGGATTCCTTTCTCACATTGAAGTCCTTCATCCACGTGAGTCTATTTTTATGTGTGGTGTAAGGAAATGGTCCAGCTTCATTTTTCTGCATGTGGTTGTCCAATTTTCCCAACACCATTTGTTGAACAGGCTGTCTTTTTTCCATTGGACATTCCTTCCTGCTTTGTCGAAGATTAGTTGACCATAGAGTTGAGGGTCTATTTCCGGGCTCTCTATTCCGTTCCATTGATCTATGTGTCTATTTTTGTGCCAGTACCATACTGTCTTGATGATGACAGCTTTGTAATAGAGCTTGAAGTCTGGAATTGTGATGCCACCAACTTTGGCTTTCTTTTTCAATATTCCTTTGGCTATTCGAGGTCTTTTCTTTTCCATATAAATTTTAGGATTATTTGTTCCATTTCTTTGAAAAAAATGGATGGGATTTTGATAGGGATTGCATTAAATGTGTAGATTGCTTTAGGTAGCATAGACATTTTCACAATATTTGTTCTTCCAATCCAGGAGCATGGAACATTTTTCCATTTCTTTGTGTCTTCCTCGATTTCTTTCATGAGTACTTTATAGTTTTCTGAGTATATATTCTCTGCCTCTTTGGTTAGGTTTATTCCTAGGTATATTCTGGTTTTGGATGCAATTGTAAATGGGATTGACTCCTTAATTTCTTTTTCTTCTATCTTGTTGGTGTAAAGAAATGCAACCAATTTCCGTGAATTGATTTTATATCCTGACACTTTACTGAATTCCTGTACAAGTTATAGCAGTATTGGAGTGGAGTCTTTTGGGTTTTCCACATATAGTATCATATCATCTGCAAAGAGTGATAGTTTGACTTCTTCTTTGCTGAATTGGATGCCTTTAATTTCCTTTTGTTGTCTGATTGCTGAGGCTAGGACTTCTAGTACTATGTTGAGTAGCACTGGTGATAATGGACATCCCTGCCATGTTCCTGACATTAGCAGAAAAATTTTCAGTTTTTCTCCATTGAGAATGATATTTGTGGTGGGTTTTTCATAGATGGCATTGATAATATTGAGGTATGTGCCCTCTATCCCTACACTTTGAAGAGTTTTGATCAGGAAGGGATGCTTTACTTTGTCAAATGCTTTTTCAGCATCTATTGAGAGTATCATATGGTTCTTGTTCTTTCTTTTATTGATGTATTATATCACATTGATTGGTTTGCAGATGTTGAACCAACCTTGTAGCCTTGGAATAAATCCCACTTGGTCATGGTGAATAATCCTTTTAACGTACCATTGGATCCTATTGGCTCGTATTTTGGTGAGAATTTTCACATCTGTGTCCATCAAGGATATTGGTCTGTAATTCTCTTTTTTAATGGGATCCTTGTCTGGTTTTGGGATCAAGGGATGCTGGCCTCATAAAATGATTTTGGAAGTTTTTCTACCATTTCATTTTTTGGAACAGTTTCAGTAGAATAGGAATTAATTCTCTTTAAGTATTTTGTAAAATTCCCCTGGGGAGCCATCTGGCCCTGGGCTTTTGTTTGTTTGGAGATTTTTGATGACTGTTTCAATCTCCTTACTGGTTATGGGTCTCTTCAGGTTTTCTATTTCTTCCTAGTTCAGTTGTGGTAGTTTATATGTCTCTAATAATGCAGCCATTTCCTCCAGATTATCAAATTTGTTGGCATAGAGTTGCTCGTAGTATTGTCTTACAATTGTTTGTATTTCTTTGGTGTTAGTTGTGATCTCTCCTCTTTCATTCATGATTTTATTTATTTGGGTCCTTTCTCTTTTCTTTTTGATAAGTCTGGCCAGGGGTTTCTCAATCTTATTAATTCTTTCAAAGAACGATCTCTTAGTTTCGTTTATTTGTTCTAATGTTTTTTTGGTTTCTATTTCATTGATTTCTGTTCTGATCTTTATGATTTCTCTTCTCCTGCTGGGTTTCGGCTTTCTTTGTTGTTCTTTCTCAAGCTCCTTTAGGTGTAGGGTTAGGTTGTGTATTTGAGACCTTTCTTGTTTCTTGAGAAAGGCTTGTATCACTATATATTTTCCTCTCAGGACTGCCTTTGCTGTGTCCCACAGATTTTGAACCATTGTGTTTTCATTATCATTTGTTTCCATGATTTTTTTCATTTCTTCTTTAATTTTCTGGTTGACCCATTCACTCTTTAGAAGGATGCTGTTTAGTCTCCATGTACTTGGGTTCTTTCCAAATTTCCTCTTGTGATTCAGTTCTAGCTTCAGAGCATTGTGGTCTGAAAATATGCAGGTGATGATCCCCATCTTTTGATACCAGTTGAGACCTGATTTAGGACCGAGGATATGATCTGTTCTGGAGAATGTTCCATGTGCACTAGAGAAGAATGTGTATTCTGTTGCTTTGGGATGGAATGTTCTGAATATATCTGTGATGTCCATCTGGTCCAGTGTATCATTTAAGGCCTTTATTTCCTCGTTGATCTTTTGCTTGGGTGACCTGTGCATTTCAGTGAGGGGAGTGTTAAAGCCCCCTACTATTATTGTATTATTGGTGATGTGTTTCTTTGGTTTTTTTTATTAATTGGTTTATATAGTTGGCTGCTCCCATGTTAGGAGCATAGATATTTAAAATTGTTAGATCTTCTTGTTGGGCAGATCCTTTGAGTATGATATAGTGTCCTTCATCATCTCTTATTATAGTCTTTGGCTTAAAATCTAATTGATCTGATATAAGGATTGCCACCCCAGCTTTCTTCTGATGTCCCTCAGCATGGTAAATTGATTTCCACCCCCTCACTTTAAATCTGGAGGTGTCTTCGGGTCTAAAATGAGTTTCTTGTAGGCAGCATATTGATGGGGTTTTTTTTTAATCCATTCTGATACTCTTTGTCTTTTGATTGGGGCATTTAGCCCATTTACATCCAGGGTAACTATTGAGAGATATGAATTTAGTGCTATTGTATTTCCTGTAAGGTGACTGTTACTGTATATTATCTCTGTTCCTTTCTGGTCTACTACTTTTAGGCTCTCTTTTTGCTTAGTGGACCCCTTTCAATATTTCCTGTAGAGCTGGTTTGGTGTTTGCAAATTCTTTCAGTTTTTGTTTGTCCTGGAAGCTTTTTTTTTAAGATTTTATTTATTTGACAGAGAGAGAGATATCACAAGTAGGCAGAGAGGCAGGCAGAGAGAGAGAGAGGAGGAAGAAGGCTCCCTGCAGAGCAGAGAGCCCGACACGGGGCTCGATCCCAAGACCCTGGGATCATGACCTGAGCCGAAGGCAGAGGCTTTAACCCACTGAGCCACCCAGGCGCCCCAGCTTTTTATCTCTCCTTCTATTTTCAATGATAGCCTAGCTGTATATAGTATTCTTGTCTGCATGTTTTTCTCATTTCGTGCTCTGAATATATCATGCCAGTTCTTTCTGGCCTGCCAGTCCTCTGTGGATAAGTCTGCTGCCAATCTAATATTTTTACCATTTTATGTTACAGACTTCTTGTCCCGGGCTGTTTTCAGGATTTTCTCTTTGTCACTAAGACTTATAATATTTACTATTAGGTGACGGGGTATGGACCTATTCTTATTGATTTTGAGGGGGTTCTGTACACCTCCTGGATTTTGATCCTTGTTCCCTTTGCCATATTAGGGAAATTCTCTCCAATAATTCTCTCCAATACACCTTCTGCTCCCCCCTCTCTTTCTTTTTCTGGAATCCCAATTATTCTAATGTTGTTTTGTCTTATGTTATCACTTATCTCTCGAATTCTCCCCTCCTGGTCCAGTAGTTGTTTGTCTCTCTTTTGCTCAGCTTCTTTATTCTCTATCATTTGGTCTTCTATATCACTAATTCTTTCTTCTTCCTCATTTATCCTAACAGTAAGAGCCTCCATTTTTTGATTGCACCTTATTAATAGCTTTTTTTATTTCAACTTGTTTAGATTTTAGTTCTTTTAT
>NW_019154137.1:9948498-9973072 GCF_002288905.1 Enhydra lutris kenyoni
GTATATGAAGGAGCAAGTAAAATAGTAAAAGGGTGGCAACAACCCCAGGTAAATATGCTTTAGCCAAATCAGAAGAGATCCCAAATCGTGAGGGGGGAGAAAGGGGATAAAAAGAGGTTCAGAAAGAAAAAAAAAAAAGATACAGTTAAAAAAAGAAAACAAATAAAGAAATAATATAAAAACAAAAAATATATATTTATTAGAAAAACTTGTTTAAAAACATTAAAAAAGAAAAGGGTAAAAGTTAAAAAAATGGCAGAAGAAGAGAAGAAAAATTGAAAAAGAAAAAAAATTAAATTATCTGCAAGGCTAAAGAATCATGGGGAGAAAGCCATGAGTTCCGTGCTTTGCTTTCTCCTCCTCTGGAATTCCACTGCTCTCCTTGGTATTGAAACTGCACTCCTTGGTAGCTGAACTTAGTCCTGGCTGGGTTTCTTGTTGATCTTCTGGGGGTGGGGCCTGTTGTAGTGATTCTCAAGTGTCTTTGCCCCAGGCGGAATTGCACCACCCTTACCAGGGGCCTGGCTGTGTAATCCACTCGTGTTTGCTTTCGGAAGCTTTTGTTCCCTGAGCACTTTCCATAGAGTTCCAGAGGAAGGGAATGAAGATGGCAGCTTCCTAGTTTCCAGCCTGGAGTAGCCGAGAGCCCGGGGCCCCACTCCTCAGTGCGCCCTCAGAGAACAGCGCCCAATTACTCCCGTCACCCTGGCCTCGGGCTGTGCTCCGAGCTGACCGAGCCTGCGACCAGTTCAAGGTAACCCCGAGCTGAGAGCCCACTCCTCGTCTCTGTCTCTGTAGCCAGCTTCCCAGTTCTAATACCTGCAAGCTCTGTGACACTCAGACACCCCCGATCCTTCTGTGACCCTGCGGGACCTGAGGCCACTCTGACCCCACGTGGGCTTCACCCCGGTTAAGCCTCTGGAGCGATGTCCCTCAGCGGAACAGACTTTTAAATGTCCTGATTTTGTGCTCCATTGCTCCACCGCTTGCCAGGGGCCGGCCCCTCCCCCCACAGTCTATCTTCCAGTCTCTTTGGATTCACTTCTCCACCAGTCCTACCTTTCAGAAAGTGGTTGATTTTCTGTTTCTAGAATTGCTGTTCTTCTTCTCTTCGATCTTCCATTGGCTTTGTAGGTGTTTGCAGTCTTTAGATAAGCTATCTAGCTTATCTTCTGCTACCTGAAGTAGTCTCAGCCTGCTACTTCTCCGCCATCTTGACTCCTCCCCTAAAGATAAATAATTTGAAGGTTTGAGATGGTCTGAAAGAGTGCTCCTCTCAAAATAATGAAAATATTTGATAAATAGAAATGTGATTGGGAGAAAAATCACCACAATTTCTACATGTAATTTCTGATTTCTATCCATAAGTGGAATTAAAATAAAATAATATAAAAATAATAGATCTGATGAATGTTATCAGGAAAAGTATCTTTATGTGACGATCTGAGATATATATTCAAGAAAACATTGATATATTTTTATAAACACTATTGGTTTCTTTAACCTTATTGTTACAAATTAGCATTTTACTTTAGGTTAACCAAGGATTTTGAAAGTTAGAGAAATAGCAACAAGTTCCCAAAACTGATACCATAGCTTATTGTACTTAAAATATACTGCATACCAGTAAACCTAGTACCTATTTGCTTAATCAGCAGACATTTAATTATGAAATGAAAGTTATAATTAGAAATGGGATTTATGACTCTAATATATGTCACAAAACTACTACATAATCCCCTAATAGCATGACTCTATAGAAAAATTACAGAATTTAAAAAAAAACACAAGTAATATATTGTAATTCAAAAAAAAAAATGAAAAAGATGTTCCAATGAGTTTGAGTGACCAAGTCAAAATTATTCATAATTTAAGTAAAAGAAAAGTGGATGATATATTGATCTCATTTGTTAATGAAAAACTTCTAGCATTACAGTGCTGAATTTTAGGGGCACCTGTGTGGCTCATTCGTTAAGCATCTGCTTTCATCTCAGGTCACGATCCCAGGGTGTTGGGATTGAGCCAACATTGGGCTCCCTGTTGTGTTGGAAGCATGTTTCTCCCTCTCCCACTCCCCCTGCTTGTGTTCCCTCTCTTGCTGTGTCACTCTTCATCAAATAAATAAATAAAATCTTAAAGGAAAATCCTGAATCTTACATATATATATTTGCTAAATACTACATGTATAATTAATATATTTTCCTTCAATAGTGTATTATTTTTAATGAATTATGCACCAATTGTGTGTAAATTTAATCTTTCCATAAACAAAATACATTGGTAACAAAACAAATAACTATACTTACTTTTGAATGGATTGCCTAATTACATTTGTACTATCTGTAGTGACTTTAAATATTGATGTGTAAATGTAGTGCTTTCCCTAATTGATTCAGGTTATTACTGTAAGTGTTAAATATTACATTCCAAAAGAAAATTTAACATTGAATTATGAGTATCAGGATCAGTTGTAAAGAATCTTGTGCAAATAATTTGATCTGCAACAGGAAGAATTGGGTGTCTTGTGTACAGCAAGAACCAGATATGACTAAAATATTTGGTAGATTTAACCTTATTAAGCACATAAAAGCCATCTGTGGCTGGAATTTGAAATTATGAGCTCCCTGTTGATGTGAAGCAAAGCAATTTGGCCAAAGAAAATAAGGATGGTAAGGATGAATATGAAGGTGAATTTAAAGCTAATAGTGGTGATGTTGCATTCATTGTCTATGTAGTATAGAACATGGGAGATCTGAACCTGATTTCCATATTTACCAATTAGTTCCAGTGTACCCTTGAACAAGTTATATCTCCTTTGAACTTTCTTATATGTAAAGTATAACTAGTAATGTTTATATCACCAGCTTGTTATAACACAAAAATAAGATAATGTGTGTACAAGCACTTTGTAAACTATACTATTCTGTGTTGTGTTTAGATTTATACTCCTGACCCTTATGAAAAAAAATTGTTTCAATTGTTCCCCAAATCAAGTAGTACCTCTATAACAACTTGGGATAATCAATTCCTGCTATGAATTAACAGTGTTTCTAATTTTATTAGATTTAAGTAGCTTGATATTTCAAAAGGAGTTTCAATACCTTATGTCTACTGCATTATTAGTAGTCCATTATTTAATGGACTACTTATAAAATGTTTTAATTATAGCTGTGAGGTCAAATTTATTATTATCTCCTACTGCATTTTTTCAATTTAGTAATTAGTTCCATGCTGATCACTTTCTTTGTTTAAGATTTTAGTTTTCCAATTTTCCATAATAGAGAATGTTTCAATTTTCCATAATAGAGTTTGTTCCTTGTTCAAAAATCAATCACATGGGAATCATAACATTCTATTATTCTAATGTGCATGGATATTCTAATTTAATGGATCTCATATGTAACAGTGTTGTTTTCTGTCAGATATTTAAAATGCATGATTTCTCATAAAGAAACTTACTGATGTTCTATCAAATTTGATTTTAATATATACACTTCAGCATTACCTTTTCACTTCTTTGATGATAGAGTGTGATGAAGATAATCTAACAGGAAAACAATAGAACCTACCAGTGATTAGTAAGGATAGAATAACACATATTGCAAATATAGTTAATTTAAAGATAGAAACAAAATTATTAAACCTCAGTTTCTAATAATATACATAAAAAAGGTAATCAGTTGTACTGATATTCTCAAATATCAAGTTTAGATTTGGAAACATAAAAAATAAAATAAAATAAAAAATAATGTATTTTTTATTAACATATAATGTATTATTTACCCCAGGGATACAGGTCTGTGACTCATCAGGCTTACACATTTCACAGCACTCACCACAGCATATACCCTCCCCAATGTCCAAAACTCAGCCACCTTATCCCTACCCCCCTACCCCCCAGAAAACCTCAGTTTGTTTCATGAGATTAAGAGTCTCTTATGGTTTGTCTCCCTCCCAATCCCATCTTATTTCATTCCTTTCCTCCCCACCTCCCACAAACCCCCACCCTGCCTCCCAAACTCCTCTCAAAGAGATCATATGACAATTGTCCCTCTCTGATTGACTTATTTTCTCAGCATAATACCCTCTAGGTCCATCCACATCATTGCAAATGGGAAGATTTCATTTTTATGACTGTATAGTGTTCCATTGTGTGTGTGTGTGTGTGTGTGTGTGTGTGTGTATACCACATCTAATTCATCTATTCTTCTGCTGATGGACATGTAGGCTCTTTCCAAAGTTTGGCTATTGTGGGCATTGCTGCTATAAACATTGGGGTGCATATGCTCCTTTAGATCACTACATTTGTATCTTTAGTGTAAATACTCAGTAGTGCAATTGATGTGTCATAGGGTAGCTCTATCTTCAACTTTTTGAGGAACCTCCATACTGTTTTACAGAATGGCTGCATCAGCTTGCATTCCCACCAACAGTGTAGGAGGGTTCCCCTTTCTCTGCATCCTCACCAATATCTGTCATTCCCTGACTCATGACTCATTAATTTTAGCCATTCTGACTGGTGTGAGGTAGTATCTCACTGTGGTTTGATTTGTATTTCCCTGATGCCAAGTGATGTCGAGCACTTTCTCATGTGTCTGTTGGCCATTTGGATGTCTTCTTTGCAGAAATGTCTTTTCATGTCTTCTGCCCATTTATCTTTTTATTGTGTTATGTTAGTCACCATAAAATACATCATTAGTTTTTGATGTAGTGTTCCAAGATCTTCTGCCTATTTTCTGACTGGATTATTTGTTCTTTGGGTATTAAACCTGATAAGTTCTTTATAGATTTTGGATACTAGTTCTTTATCTGATACGTCACTTGCAAATATCTTCTCCCATTCTGTCAGTTATCTTTTGGTTTTGTTGACTGTTTTCTTTGCTGTGCAAAAGCTTTTGATCTTGATGAAGTCCCAATAGTTCATTTTTGTCCTTGCTTCCCTTGCCTTTGGCAATGTTTCTAGGAAGAAGTTGTTGTGGCTGAGGTGGAAGAGGTTGCTGTCTGTGTTCTCCTCCAGGATTTTGATGGATTCCTGTCTTTGAGTTCTTTCATCCATTTTGAGTCTATTTTTTGGTGCAGTGTAAGAAAACAGTCCAGTTTGATTTTTCTGCATGTGGTTGTCCAATTTTCCCAACATTAGTTGTTGGGAATCTGTCTTTTTTCCATTGGACATTCTTTCATGCTTTGTCAAAGATTAGTTGACCATAGAGTTGAGAGTCCATTTCTGGGCTCTCTATTGTGTTCCATTGATCTATGTGTCTGTTTTTGTGCCAGTACCATACTGTCTTGATGATTACAGCTTTGAAATAGAGCTTGAAGTCTGGAATTGTGAGCTGCCAGCTTTAGTTTTCTTTTTCAATATTCCTCTGGCTATTTTGGGTCTTTTGTGGTTCCTTATAAATTTTAGAATTTTTGTTCCATTTCTTTGAAAAAATGTTGATGGTATTTTGGTAAGGATTGCATTAGATGTGTAGATTGCTCTAGGTAGCATAGACATTTTCACAATATTTGTTCTTCCAATCCATGATCATGGAATGTTTTTCCATTTGTGTGTGTGTGTGTGTGTGTGTGTGTGTGTGTGTGTGTGTCTTCTTCAATTTCTTTCATGAGTACTCTATAATTTTCTGAGTACAGATTCTTTTTCTCTTTGGTTAGATTTATTCCTAGGTGTCTTATGGTTTTGGGTGCAGTTATCTTTAAATAAGCAGGTCAGAGCACATTAGTTAAAACCCACCACATTTTTGCCAAGGTCCAAACACTCCCAAATGCAAGTAAGGAGAAACTCTAGAGAGGACTGACCTGAGGCAAAGAGCAATCAAAACACAGCAATGGAGTGCACACAGCATATACTAGAGAATCTTCCTGCAGTGCTGGGCCCTAGATCTCTTCTTCAAAACTATTGTTCTCAGGAGCAAGAAACATAATAGGCTTTCCTAAAATACAGAAGAAAACAGAGTCCGAGACAAAATACCAAGATGGGGGAATTCATCCCAAAAGAAATAATAAAAAAAAGGTCATGGCCAGGGATCTAATTGAAACAGATATAAATAATATGCCTGGTCCAGAATTTTTTAAAACAACAATCATAAGGATACTAGCTGGACTTGAGAAAAGCATTAAAAACATCAGGGAGTCCCTTACAACAGAGATAAAAGACTTAAAAACTTGTCAGGCCAAAATGAAAAATGCAATAACCAAGATTCAAAACTAGCATTCTCCTACACTAATTGCTTTGGGAAAACTGGGGAGCAAAGGCGAAAAAAAAAAAAAAAAAGGAAACTGGATTACTTTCTTATATCATACACAAAAATAAATTCCAGATGGATGAAAGACCTAAAGGCAACACAGGTAACCATCAAAATCCTTGAGGAGAACACAGGCAGCAATTTCTTTGGCCTTGGCCATGGTAACTTCTTACTAGACACATCACCAGAGTCAAGGAAACAAATAAAAAATGAACCATTGGGACTTTGTCAAGACAAAAAGCTTCTGAAAAATGAAGGAAACAATTAACGAAACTAAAAAGCAGTCTGTAGAATGGGGGGTAGAAGATACTTGCAAATAACATATCTGATAAAGGGTTAGTATCCAAAGCTATAAAGAACTTATCAAACTTGGGCGCCTGAGTGGCTTAGTGGGATAAGCCTCTGCTTTCAGCTCAGGTCATGATCTCGGGGTCCTGGGATTGAGATCCACATTGGGCTCTCTGTTCAGCAGGGAGCCTGCTTCCCCCACTCTCTCTGCCTACCTCTCTGCCTACTTGTGATCTCTCTGTGTCAAATAAATAAATAAAATCTTTTGAAAAAATAACTAAACAAACTTAACACTACCCAAAACCAATAATCCAGTGAAGAAATAGACAGAAGACATGAATAGACATTTTTTTTTCAAAGAAGACATCCAAATAGCTAACAGACATATGAAAAGATGCTCAACATCCCTTATTATCAGGGAAATACAAACCAGAACCATGATGAGATACCATCTCATACCTGTCAGATAGCTAAAATTAACAACACAGGAAACAACAGATGTTGGCAAGGATGCAGAGAAAGATGAACCCTCTTACACTGTCTTTGGGAATGTAAACTGGTACAGCTATTCTGGAAAACAATATGGAGATTTCTCAGAAAGTTAAAAATAGAACTATCCTATGACACAGCAATTGCATTACTCAGTATTTACCTAAAGGATTCAAAAATACAGATTTGAAGAGGTACATGCCCCTGAATGTTTATAGCAGCATTATCAACAAGAGACAAATTATGGAAAGAGATCCCAAATTTTATATATACAGTGGACTATTATTCCACCCTAAAAGAAAGAAATATTGTCATTTGCAATAACATGGTTAGAGCTAGATGGTATTACATTAGGCTAAATGAGTCAGCCATAGAAAGAAAAATGCCATATGAATTCACTCATATGTGGAATTTAAGAAATGAAACAGATTAACATTGGGGGGAGGAGGCAAACCATAAAACACTCAACTATAAATGGGATAAGGCACAGTCTTATTTATATAATATATTCTTACTTTGTCTAAAGGATAGTGAAATTCAGTGACTGGGTAATGCCTAAAAAGTGCATCAAAGATAAGCAGGTGTGTTTTAAATGGAAGTAACTATTAGAAAATTTTTCAAGGTAAATGTATTCAAATTACACATTCTCTGAGATCATGTATACCAGCCAGTCACCACTACACATTTGCTATTTTATAAGAGTACATGTTCCTACCTGGACATAAACAATCTCCTCATTTTCATTCATAATAGTAAATCATTTGACACTAGTTCAATGTTACACATTCACTAAGATCAATAGAAATTTAACAGGGTATATTTTTTATTGTCAGATCTAAGTATTAGTACATTGGTCTTAAGATTAGGAATCTACTATTTCCCAAATTTAATAACTGAGTTAATCATAAAGGATATTTCTATACCTTTCTTGGGATCTAATTTGAAAATACTATATGAAAATTCTGACATAACAAATTAATGAACTTGCATTTCAGAACATTTGTTTTGCTAAATATTAATCATGAACCTAATAAAAAGCCAACTATATATGTACATGTATATTTGTATTGAATCAGCATATCTAAAACATGAGAAAGTATATTATTGGGGTACCTTTAATGCATGAATTTTGTGCAAGCAATTGTCAGCTAAAGGAAAAATGTGCTACTTTTTTTTTTCCCAATAGGAAAGAGGAGGCTGTCGAATTATGGTCTTAGGAATCAAGATACATAAGTCGGCAGCAATTATTCCATCCATCAAGATTTTAAAATTAGTAACTCCTCTCCCTATTTATATTTATAAAACAAGAGTTATTTTTGGTTCTTTCTATGTTATCAAAGAAATTGTAAGTATATATACACACATAGCAATCAGCTGAATTTATATTCTTAGAATGTGGGAAAATCTAGTTTATTACATTTCTAATGTTTATCAGCTGGAATTTTAATTGCAATATAATGTCTTTTTCCTTGTGGTTTATGAGTGGAAAATAGACTCAAATTTGACATTCAGCTAATATTTTGGCTAATTTCCTATTTTGTTTTACTGTATTTGACTTTTTTTACTTGATCTTTCTTAAGAACTCTTTCTAAAACTGGTATAACCAGGGATCCATAAGTGGAACAACAGAAGAGAGGAGAGATGGCAAACGTTGTTTACTATTTGCCCCAGATGAAACCATTACAATTCACACCTCTGCTCTTTATTTTATTTTTTTGGCCCACTATTTCACCTCTCTCACCTCTGATAACCACCGTTTGTTGTCTGAATTATAAATCTATTTCTGTTCTTGTTGGTTGTTTTGTTTTGTTTTTAGATTTCACATGTAAATGAAATGATTTGCTATTTGTCTTTCTTTTTCTCTGACTTATTTCACTCAGCATAATGCACTCTAGGTCCATGATATGTGTGTGTGTGTGTGTGTGTGTGTGTGTGTGCATATACACACACATGCATATATTACATCTTGTTTACCCATTCATCCATTTATGTACACAAGTTGTTTTCATATATTGGCTACTGAAATAATGCTGTAATAAACATAAGAGTGCATGTATCTTTTCAAATTAGTGGTTTTGCTCCAGTTTTTAATGCTAAAGAAGATAAACTGAAGATTAGTTGTGCTGTCCTAACAAAATTGAAGCATTTGAAATGAGCAAGGACTTAGTGTTTTGGTCAACTCTCTAGGAGAACTAGAACTGCTGGTCTTTGTTGAAAATGAAAATTCCTATGCCTTGAGCTAAAGATTCTGATTGAAGAGGTGTGGGTTGTGGCCCAAAATATGCTTTTCAAGTAGGTGATGGTGATATAAACATTCCCCAGACCTTACTTTGCCCCAGACAGGCCTTTCTGTATCCAGAGCCTCCCAAAAAAGGCAGATTATTCCTTGATACCTTTTGCCCTTAGCCACTGTAGATTCCAGTAGAAGAGACATCATGTGACCCCCATGCTCCTTAAATGAAAAGGAGGGGGAGAGTGACAGTTGTTACTGTTAGAGTGGGATGGCCCAAGCAGCTCTGCAAAGGTGCTGTGATGTTGAAGAGAGGATATGGTTCTCACAGGCAAAGATAGAGGAAAAGGTCATTCTAAAAGGAAGCAATAGTTTAAACAAAGACATAATTAAGATACTTAGAGAATAAGATTTGGAATTAGGCCCACCTGGGATCATATCCCAATTCTACCATTTAACAATAGTTTTGTCCATGACACTGACCTACATATCTCTGACAACCTTTTATTTTCATATCTTACATCATTATGCTTACCTTACCCTAAAGCTATAATATTTTGATAACTGCACATGCTCAACTAGGATATCATCTATCATTTTCCTAATGAAGGGCTTTACCACTACTTCCCTCTCTCTTAATGTGTGTGTTTTTGCCTAGAAGCCCAGCCATTTTGTTTCATTTTTATCCTAAGATTCTTTTGTGAAATTGTCACTAATCTCTTCTCCAAACACAGATGCTATGTGGTTGATTAGTTAGTTATTTGTAGCATTTTCAGCTCAGTTTTCTAAATATAAATACAAATTTAAGTGCAAATCTTAGATGCTTCCTATCACTTTTCCTGGATGACCTATCTTAGTTCCCCCTAAATTGACCTGTATTGCAGTTTTGATGCATCTGCCATCCATGCTGTGCCATAATTTTAGGGAAGAGCACATCTATTGAGAGGAAGTGGATCAAGGATGGCTTTTATAGAGTAGGCCACATTTGAGCTGAACCTTAAAAGATGCATAGAATTTCTGCTGAGAAAAAAGACATTCTAGAATGAGGAAATAATATGAACAAAGGCAGAATCTTCAGAGATTCTGATTCAAAGATCTCAGGTACAGTCCAGATTTCTCAGAAATAAGTATTTTTAGATGAGTGCTCTAGGTGATTCTAATGCAGATGGCTCAAAGATATTCACTTTGAACAATAGTAATTGAACTCATTGATTACATAGCAAATTTAAAGTAAAGGATTCTGCTCTCCGAATTCATGTGCATGTGCCACAATACACACAACTACTGGCTAGGTTTTGATGAATGACTATTTTCATGTGATGGAAAAGAGTGTGTAAAAGGGATAACAGAATAATAACAGAAACCTCTACAATGGTTAACAAAAAAGATGGATAGAAACACATAGCATTTAGTCCATATAGAATTCAAAGTGAAAGATCTGTGGCTACATTTTCAAAGTTTATTTGGAACATTCCAGTTTTCTTCCTTTCTTTTCTTTTTTTTTTTTTCTTCCCCCCACTGTAGTTTTAATGAGTTAAGCTTAGGCTCTTCCCATATGCTTTTACACATAATTTTACAAACACTTCCATCTTAACGGAAGAAGATGCAACTTGAAAGGTTTATATACAGTTTAATTTCTTTTTACTTTTAAAGTTTTGTTTCAATAACAGTTACTTAACATACATTGTAATATTAGTTTCAGGGATACGATATAGTGGTTCAAGAATTCCATACATTACCTAGTGGTCATCATAGCAATTGCACTCTGTAATCTCTATCACCTATTTAACCCATCCAGTCACCCCCCCCCCACTTTCTGGTAATCATCAGTTCGGTCTCTATAATTAAAGTCTGTTTTTTTTTTAATTATCTCTTTCTCTTTGTACTTTCCACCTTTGCTCATTTGTTTTGTTTCTTAAATTCCACATACGAGAGAAATCATATGGTATTTGTCTTTCTCTGATTTAATTCACTTAGCATTATACTCTCTAGCTCCATTCAGGTCATTGCAAATGACAAGATTTTTCTTTTTATGGCCAAATAATGTTCCATTTTATATATATACCACCTCTTCTTCATCCATTCATCAATCAGTGGACACTTGGGCTCCTTCCATACGCTGGCTATTGTAAATAATGCTGCTCTAAATATATGGATACATGTGTCCATTTGAAATAGTGTTTTTGTATTCTTTGGGTAAATACCCCGTAATGCAATTGCTGGATCATAGGGTAGCTCCATTTTTAACTTTTTGAGAAACCTCCATACTCTTCTCTGTAGTGTCTGCACCTGTTTGCATTTTCACCAACAGTGCTAGAGTGTTATTTTCTCCACATCCTTACCAATACCTCACCAATGTTGTTTTTTGTGTTGTTGCTTCTAGCCATTCTGATAGTTTGAGGTGATATTTCATTGTGGTTTTGATTTGCATTTCCCTGATGGTAAGTAATGATGAACATCTGTTCATGTTTGTTGGCCATCTATATGTCTTCTTTTGGAAAAAAAAAAAAGTCTGTTCATATTTTCCACCCTTTTTTAGTTGGCTTATTTGTTTTCTTGGTTGTTGATTTTTAAAGTTCTTTATATATTTGTGATACAAAAACCTTTATGTCATTTGCAAATATATTCTGTCATTCTGTAGGTTGCCTTTAGTTTTGTTCTTTCCTTCACTGTGCAGAAGCTTTTTATTTTGATGAAGTCCTAATAGTTTATTTTTGCTTTTGTTTCCCTTGTCTCAGGAGACATATCAAGGAAAAAGTTTCTATGAGTGATACAAAAGGAGTTACTGCCTGTGTTCTCTTCTAGAACTTTTAAAGTTTCAAGTCTCACATTTAGGTCTTTCATCAATTTTGAATTTATTTTTGTGTGTGCTATAAGAAAGTAGTCAAGTTTCATTCTTTTGAATATAGCTGTCCAGTTTTCCCAATACCATTTGTTGAATAGATTTTTTCCCATTGCATATTCTTGTTTCCTTTGTCAAAGACCAGTTGACCATATAGATGAGGGTTTATTTCTAGGTTCCTTGTTCAGTTTCACAGATCTATGTGACTATTTTTGTGCTAATACCATACTACATCTTTGTAATATAACTTGAAGTCTGGAGGTGTGACACTTCCAGTGTTGCTTTTTTTTCTCAATATTGTGTTGCTTTTATTTTTCAAAATTGCTTTGGCTATTCAGGGTCTTTGTGGTTCCATGCAAATTTTACAATTGTTTGTTCTAGTCTATGAAAAATACTGTTGGTATTTTTATAGGGATTGCATTAAGTGTGTAGATTGCTTTGGGTAGTATAGACATTTTAACAATATTTTTTCTTCTACTCATGAGCATGGAATGTCTTTCCATTTCTTGATGTCATCTTCAGTTTCATTAGTGTTTTATAGTTTTCAGAGTACAGGTCTTTCACCTCTTTGGTTAGGTTTATTCTTAGGTATTTTATTACTTTTGGTGCAATTGTAAATGGGAGTATTTTCTTAATTTTTCTGTCTGCTGCTTCATTATTGATGTATAGAAATGCACATATTTCTATACATTAAATTTTTATTCTGCAATTTTACTGTATTCATTTATCAGTTCTTGCGGGGTTTTTTTCTTTTTCTTTTTCTTTCTTTCTTTCTTTTTTTTTTTTTTGTGGAATCTTTGAGGTTTTCTATACAGAGTATCATGTCACCTGCCAATAGTGAGAGTGTTACTTCTATCTTACTGATTTGGATGCCTTTTATTTCTTTTTGTTGTGTGATTGCTGATGCTAAGACTTCCAGTATTATATTGAATAAAAGTGGTGAGAATGAACATTTTTGGGTTGTTTCTGACCTTATGGGAAAAGCTTTCAGTTTTTCCCCATTGAGGATGATATTAGCTGTGGGTTTTTCATATATGGCATTTATTCTCTTGAGGTATGTTTCCTCTAAACCTACTTTGTTTAGGGATTTTTCATGAATGGATGCTGTGTTTGTCAAGTGTTATTTATTTATCTTTTGGAATGATCACATAGCTCTTGTCCTTTTTCTTATTGATGTGATGTATCACATAGATTGATTTGTGAATGATGAACCAAATTTGCAACCCAGGAGTAAATCCCACTTGATTGTGGTGAAAGATTTTTTTTAGTGTATTGTTGGGTTTGGTTTGCTATTTTATTTTGTTGAGGATTTTTGCATCTATGTTCATCATAGATATTGGCCTGTAGTTCTTTCTTTTAGTGGTGACTTTAACCAGTTTTGGTATCAGGTTAATATTGACTTCATAGAATGAATTTGGAAGTTGTTCTTGCTCTTCTATTTTTTGGAATAGTTTGAGAAGAATAGGTATGAAGTCTAATTTAAATGTTTAGTAGAATTTCCTATGAAGCCATCTTGTCCTGGACTATTGTTTGCTGGGAATTTTTTGGTTACTGATTCACTTTTTTTCTGGTCATCTGTCTGTTCAAATTTTCTATTTCTTTCTTTTTCAGGTTTGGTAGTTTAAGTGTTTCTAGGAATTTATCCATTTGTTCTAGGTTTCCAATGTTGGCATATAGTTTTCCATAATATTGTATGTATTTCTGTAATGTTGGGTGTTATTTCTCCTCTTTCACTTATGATTTTATTCAAATCCTTTCTCTTTCTTTTTCCAGAGTCTGACTAAAGGTTTATCCATTTTGCTGATTCTTTCAAAGAACCAACTCCTGCTTTCATTGATTCCTTCTATTATTTTTTAGTCTCTATATAATTTATTTCTGCTCTAATCTTTATTATTTCCTTCCTCCTACTGGTCTCATTTATTGTTCTTTTTCTAGCTCCCTTAGGTGTAAGTTTAGGTTGTTCCTTTGAGATATTTCTTGCTTCTTAAGGTAAGCTTGTATTGTTATACACTTCCCTCTTTGAACCACTTTTGCTGCATCCCAAAGGGTTTGGGCCATTGTGTTCTCATTTTGTTTCCATGTACATTTGATTTCTTCTTTTATGTCCTGCTTGACCTATTCATTGTTTATTAGCATGTTATGTAACCTCCATGTATTTGTGATCTTTTCAGTTTATTTTTTTGTTTGTTTTTGCTTTTGTTTTTATTTTTGTTTTGTGGTTGACTTCTAGTTTCATAGCATTGTGGGCTAAAAAGATGTATAGTATGACTATAATCTTCTTGAATTTATTGTGGCTCATTTTGAGACAAATATATGACCTATTCTGGGGAATGTTCCATGTGCACTTGAAAAGAATGTGTATTCTGCTGTATTAAGATGGGATGTTCTGAATATATTAAGTCCATGTGTCATTCAAAGCAATTGTTTCCTTATTGATTTTGTCTTTAGATGATTTCTCCTTTGATTATAAGTGGAGTGTTAAAACACCCTACTATTTTTGTACTATTGTCAATTAGTTCCTTTCTTTGTTTTTAACTTTAAATGTATTTGGATGCACCTATGTTGTGTGCATAAATATGTACAACTGTATCTCCTGTTGGATTATCCCTTTTATGATTATATAGTGCCCAAATTTATCTCTTGTTACAGTCTTGTTTTAAAGCCTATTTTGTCCAATACAAATATCATTACTCTGGCTTTCTTTTGACAACCATTTGTATGATACATGTTTCCCTACCTCCTCACTTTCAATCTACAGGTGTCTTTGGGTCTAAAATGAGTCTTGTAGGTCACATATAAATTGTTCTTTTTTTTTAGTTCATTGTATTACTCTATGTGTTTTGATTGGAGTGTTTAGCCCATTTACTTTCAAATTAATTACTGAGAGAGATGTATTTATTGTAATTTCATTATTTCTTTTGTGGTTCTTTCTGAAGATTTTCTCTGATCTCTTCTTGTCTTTCACTTTCCTGGTTTGCTATTTTTCTTTAGTGATATATTTCTAAGTATATATTTCCTCTTACCTTTGCATATTTATTAGCAGTTTTATATATATAGTTGCCATTAGTTTTGTATATAACCTGCCTTGCATATAGCAGTCTATGTGACGCTGATGGTCATTTAAGTTTGAACCAATTCTTTGCTCTTCTCTTCCCCATGTTTTAGGTATATGTTGTTATAGTTTACATCCTTTATTTGTGAGTTTTTTGACTGAATTTTTATAGAAGTATTCACTTTACTGCTTTTGTGTTTCCTACCTTTATACTGTCATTTTGGTCTTTCTTTTCAACTCAAATTATCTTTTTTAATACTTCTGGTAAGGCTGGTTTAATGTTCATAAATTCCTTTATTTTTTGTTTGTCTGATAAATTATTTATCTCTCTTTCTATTTTGAATGATAGCCCTGCTGGTTAGAGCATTCTGGGCTGTAGGTGCTTTCCATTTGGGATATGAATAGATTATGATACTTCCTTCTGGCTTGGAATGTTTCTGCTGAAAAAAATCACCTGCTGGCTTTCTTGGTTTTCTCTTGCTTTTGTAAGTTACTGTTGTTTTGTTGTTGTTGTTTTTTGTTTGTTTTGTTTTGTTTTATCTTGCTACTTTTTTTTTTCACTTTTCACTATATTTTCCCAACTTAATTACAATATCTTGGCTTGGACCTGCTTTTGTTGATTTTGGTGGGAGTTCCTTCTCCAGATGAGGGATGTTTTCAGCTATTATTTCTTCAAATAAATTTTTTCTCCTCTTTTCTCTCTTTTTTTGGGGACTTCTATAATATGAAATTTATCACATTTGATGGAGTCACTGTGTTCCATATGTTTATTCTCATTTTGCATTATTTTTATGCTCTTTTGTTCAACTTGATAACTTTCCATTACTGTGTATTCCAGGTCATTAATTCATTTATCTGCTTCATCTGGCCTACTGTTCATTCCATCAAGCATATCTCTTATTTTGTTTGTTCAGATTTTTTTTTAAAGATTTTATTTATTTATTTGACAGAGAGAGATCACAAGTAGGCAGAGAGGCAGGCAGAGAGAGAGGAAAGGAAGCAGGCTCCCTGCTGAGCAGTGAGCCCGATGCGGGACTCGATCCCGGGACCCTGGGATCATGACCTGAGCCGAAGGCAGCGGCTTAACCCACTGAGCCACCCAGGCGCCCCTGTTTGTTCAGATCTTTATCTCTGCTTTATATCTCTGTTATCCTTTGAAATAGGATCTCATTCATGTGTTCCATTCTTTTCTTAAGTTCAGTTTAGTAACTTTTTGATCATTGTTTTATATTCTCTATTAGTCATGTTACTTACTTTTGTTTTGCTTAGATCTCTGGCTGTGGACTTGTGTTGTTCTTTCATTTGGGATACATCTCTCTGTCTTCTAATCTTGTGTAAGTCTCTGTGCCTGATTTCCATGTTAGGAACATCATATATGTCTCCTGTTCTAGAGTGTAATGGCCTTATAATGAAGAAGTCCTATAGTGTCCTACTATGTAATTTCCTCTGTTTCTCAGGGCCTGGCCCTTACAGGAGTATTTCCAGTATATTCTACATATGCTCTGCTATTTTGTCTTGACTGCTTTATCCTTCAGACCAGTCATCTACAGAGGCTCTCTTCACTTCTTTTGGACAGTATTTGGTCCTTGACCTGAGTGTGCTCTCCTCAGATTGTGAAATGAGAACTTTAGTCACTACTGCTGAAACCAAAGCTCTGCTAACTTGCATTGAGACACAAAATGTGAACAGGTGTTTGGACCTGGATTCTGGTTGAGGGAGCATGCCATGCTGGGACTGAGGCGAGTGTGATTGGAAGGGACAGTCCCATTAGAGTGTGGAGGGCATCACTTAGTATATGGAAGTTAGGTACTAAATGTCTGTGCTGAGTTGCTTCCCATAGGTAGCTCTATGCTTCTGCTGAGGAGCAGGGGAATGAAGTTACTGGCCAGTTCTTTTGTGGAATGTTCCAACTTTCTGGCTAAAAAAGTATTCTTCTGCAATTTTAATATTCCAGAAATAAATGAAGAAAAAAAATAAAACAAGATGCCTGTGTCTCAAGAAAACCTTGTTTTATATAATACAGAAAAATGAGATCCTGGTTATTTCTCAACAGTTCTTGAATTAAGGCAGCATGTGCCTTTCACCCTGGAAAACCAGGCTCAGAAAATACTTTCCCATAGTTTTAAATCTAATTATGGGAGAAGGCTTTCGGAGGAATAGAAATAATATGGAGAAATTGGTATGGAACCAGAAGAGACCCCGAATGGCTAAGGAAATGTTGAAAAACAAAAATAAAACTGGGGGCATCATGTTACCTGATTTCAAGCTTTACTACAAACCTGTGATCACCAAGACAGCATGGTACTGACATAAAAACAGACACACAGACCAGTGGAACAGAGTAGAGAGCCCAGATATGGACCCTCAACTCTACGGTCAAATAATTTTTGACAAAACAAGAAAAAATATACAGTGGAAAAAAGACAGTCTCTTCAATAAATGGTGCTGGGAAAACTGGACAGCTATATGTAGAAGAATGAAACTCGACCATACTCTTACACCGTAAACAAAGATAAACTCAAAATGGATAAAAGACCTCAACGTGAGACAGGAATCCATCAGAATCCTAGAGGAGAACATAGGCAGTAACCTCTTCGATATCAGCCACAGCAACTTCTTTCAAGATATGTCTCCTAAGGCAAAGGAAAGAAAAACGAAAATGAACTTTTGGGACTTCCTCAAGATCAAAAGCTTCTGCACAGCAAAGGAAACAGTCAACAAAACAAAGAGGCAACCCATGGAATGGGAGAAGATATTTGCAAATGACAGTACAGACAAAAGGTTGACATCCAGGATATATAAAGAACTCCTCAAATTCAACACACACAAAACAATCATATCAAAAAATGGGCAGAAGATATGAACAGACATTTCTCCAGTGAAGACATACAAATGGCTATCAGACACATGAAAAAATGTTCATCATCACTAGCCATCAGGGAGATTCAAATTAAAACCACATTGAGATATCACCTTACACCAGTTAGAATGGCCAAAATTAGCAAGACAGGAAACAACATGTGTTGGAGGGGATGTGGAGAAAGGGGAACCCTCTTACACTGTTGGTGGGAATGCAAGTTGGTGCAGCCACTTTGGAGAACAGTGTGGAGATTCCTCAAGAAATTAAAAATAGAGCTTCCCTATGACCCTGCAATTGCACTACTGGGTATTTACCCCAAAGATACAGATGTAGTGAAAAGAAGGGCCATCTGTACCCCAATGTTTATAGCAGCATTGGCCATGGTCGCCAAACTGTGGAAAGAACCAAGAGGCCCTTCAACGGACGAATGGATAAGGAAGATGTGGTCCATATACACTATGGAGTATTATGCCTCCATCAGAAAGGATGAATACCCAACTTTTGTAGCAACATGGATGGGATTGGCAGAGATTATGCTGAGTGAAATAAATCAAGGAGAGAGAGTCAATTATCATATGGTTTCACTTATTTGTGGAGCATAACAAATAGCATGGAGGACAAGGGGAGTTAGAGAGGAGAAGGGAGTTGGGGGAAATTGGAAGGGGAGGTGAACCATGAGAGACTATGGACTCTGAAAAACAATCTGAGTGCTTTGAAGGGGCAGGGGGTGGGAGGTTGGGGGAACCAGGTGGTGGGTATTAGAGAGGGCACGGATTGCATGGAGCACTGGGTGTGGTGCAAAACAAGGAATACTGTTATGCTGAAAATAAAAAAAAATTTAAAAAAAGAAATAATATGGAAAACAGAGGCAAAATTAATAGATCTGTTCATTATGCAGCTTTTAGAAACTAGGAGAACTACCTGCACTAGCAAAGACGTAAGCTTGGCCTTGGGCATGGGAAAAGGATGACTAAAATGAAAGATGCTGCAGAGCACAATATGAATTGATGTCAAGATGACTTATCTACACTCTTTTCTGATTCATCATGGATTTCCTGTGTGATATGCTGTATAAATCAGAAAAGCTAGAGCAAAATAGACACAGAATTATATACCTGAAAAATCAAATAAACGGCTAGTCTTGTTACTGAACAATCAACACATATGTTCCTATACAAAGACAGTTTGTATTTAGTTTCTATTTATATTACACTTGGGATACTAGTAGGTAGTTTTCTTCACTTTTATTTTTCTTTTTGGAACTACATCTTTCTTCTTTAACTTGACTGCAAGGGTCCTACCTGCAATTCCTTTGTAGTACTGATATATTCTATCTAGCATAGCATTTTGTGCACTTACTAGAAGATTGAGATGTGTTTGAGGACCACCTCAATACAACAGTGAAAGGCAGTTGGAAACTCTTTTGCATTTTGTTCAGCTGCAAAAATGTAGGTCCTAAGGCTAAATGGCATGTTTTTTATTGATAAAGTTGCAGCCTTGTCAGCAAGTACTTCAAATGAAGAGTCTCTCTCCATAACAGGATTGTCAGGGAGATTAATTTATGTTATCCAACTGCCTCCTGATAGTAACTGAAGTATTGTAATTTCTGTCTGTACTAATGTTACAGAATTTATAGGGGCTTTTCACTTTAATATGTAGGTTCATAAAGCTATCCCATTTTAAGAAGATTTTTTTTAAGACATGATGATAGAAAGTTATTTAGTGAGTTTCTGGTAACTGCTTTATCCAAAAAAGGTCTCCATTGCTACAGAGCTGAATGGTAAATCTAGAATTATGTGCAAATCTTGAATAAAAGAGCTAGATTATCTAATTTCAGATTTTCATTATTGGCTCTGGTTGTATATAATTAGTATTGTTCCATATAGAATATGAGATTGAAAATATGAGACCGATGTCTTGAAGGGAAGAAAAACCTCCTTAAAGGAGGGAAGTTTTGCATTGATAATATTGTATATATAAAAGTTCTGTGAACTGTGTAAGACTGATGATGCACAAACCTGTACCCCTGAAACAAATAATACATTATATGTTAATTAACAAAGTGCATAGAAAAGCTCTTTAAAAAAGGGTAATAAAAACCCATTTCTTCAAATCATAAGTACAATTCTTTCTGGAGAATATATATGAATATGATATATTCATATATAATATATATTCATATATATTCTCCAGGAAGGATTATGTGTATGTGTATACATATATATGCACATGTATATATGTATATATATATATATATGTATATATATATATGTATATATATATATATATATATATGCACACATACATATTTTAAAGATTTTTATTTACTTAATTTAGAAAGAGTGTGTGTGTGTGCAAGAACAGGGGGAGGGCCAAAAGGAGAGGGAGCAGAAGAACGTCTCAAGCAGACTCCCCACTGAGTGAGGACCACCCCAAAACAGGGCTCAGGGTTCGAGCTCATGACCTGAGATCACAACCTGAGACAAAAATCAAGAGTCAGATGCTCAATTGACTGAACCACCCAGGCACCATTAGTTAAAAAGTATTTTGAATACAAACTCAAAATCTAACTTAGGTAGTAAGAAAGAAGACCTAACAAGCATGATATCCTGGGTCTGTACTGAGTGAAAACTGTTTTGGTGGAATTTTGATCCTGGAAATATTGATCAGGTAATTAAATGCAGTATTAGATAGAGAAATACATAATATTCTTAAGCTGATAATTTTTTTCAAGGCCCTATCAGTACCTTTTGAACTCAGAATTGGTTAATCAGATGTATGAATAAATTAGGATCTAATCAGTCACTATGTTGTCTCTTCATGTCAAATTGCAAACTAAGAAAATATATCAAAGTGTGAATCTATAACCTTAGAATCTTAAGCACAGCATTGGTTGTTTTTGCAGCTCAAAGTAAACTGAAAATCTATGAAAAATCTGTAAGACTACTGAATCCTAACTATCTGATTTGGGCCTAAAGGTAGGTATAAGATGACTAAACAATGTATTCTACACCTAATGAGCCTTTTTGCCAAAAGCTTTTCAATATTTTTAGTTTTCTTCATAAATATAATCAAAATAGACCATGAGTAAGGAAATAAAGTCATTGTATCTATGTCATAAATGTCCTATACTTCTCATATGGGGAGTTTCAATATGACAATAAATAACAATAACCACACAACAACAGAAGGAACAGGAAAATAATGGCCCATAATTTTTAGGCACTTACTATGTATTCAAGTTGCTATGCCAAGCAATTTGTGTGCATAATTTCATGTGATACTCTTAAATGCTCTTTTGTGTCCATTATCATATAATAACTTTAAATGCCCCATGCTTCATTATTAGTATTATCCAAAAGGTACAGATGAGAAAGTTCCTAGGCCTAAAACATTTCGCTATTAATAACAGAGCCAGAATATAAGACAGGGCCTGTTCAAATAGGTTTTTGGCTCAGTAGCCTATAAAGTACATAATTTTCTGAATTTTGTTGAATGGAAGAGTCTTTGGTAACTACATTTAATGGCATCATGAGTATTATCCCAACTGCCTTTATGGTGATTGTCCCTTTACCAGTTATGTATGTATAGATTGGTGTATTATGTCTCAAATCTTTCAAATTTCTATGGAATGCTTATTATCATTATATTATTATCCTGTATATAGTTGAATTTTGCAAAGTGTTCATAAGTTTCCTTTCTGCAGAGTTCAAAGAAATGAGCAGTCAAGAAGAAATCTCTATTAATTAGCTCAGAACCTGTCTTGTGGGGGCCACCAGAAAGGAAAATGAGAAGCAATTAATAAAAAGACTTGGTGTCTCAACAACACACAGAAAGTAAAAGGAAAGGGGAAAGATTAAAAAAAAAAAAAAAAAAACAGAAACAAAAAGAAAACAAACAAACAAAAAAAACCCTAAACCTAACAACCAACACTCAAGAAACCTCTATGCATTTCAATGAAATATGGATTCAGACTTCTACATGCGTCATGAATATTTACAGAACCATTAACTATAAGTCTTTATATATATCACATTATTATATAAATGTGCATCTATATTTACAGATGTAGAAAATGATAGATAAGTAGATAGATAGATACAAAGATGATAGATAGATGATATATAGATAGATAGACAGATTTACACTTAAACTAATCACATTGACCAAAGGAAAAATAGAGTTTGAAAGATCCAGTGAGCAAAGAGCCAGAGAAAATGAACACAAACTTATCTTGCTCCTTCAGTGCTGTTAGAAAGCAATACCTAAAGATAAAAGTCCATTTGCTGTGAATTGTATAAGACTGATGAATCACTGACCAGCACCCCTGAAGCAAATAATACATTATATGTTAACAAAAAATAAAATATAAAATAAAATAAAATAGGAAAAAAAAGAAAAGAAAGCAGGATAGCTCATAGAACATTAGGCAAACATGCACCTGCAATTTAATGATGGTAATCCAATGTTAAAATTTAGACTTAAATTCACATCAATTGCTTTATGGTTTAAAAAATGTACCCTAGGTGTACCTGGGAGGCTTAGTCAGGTAAACATTTACCTTTGCCTCAGGTCATGATCCCAAGATCCTGGGATCAAGGCCTGTATTGGGCTCCATGCTCAACAGAGAGCCTCTTTCTCCCTCTCCCTCTGTCTCCCTTTACTTATGTGCTCACTCTCACTCTCTGTCAAATAAATAAGTAAAATCTTATTAAAAATAAAAAATATAATAAAAAAAATTAAAAATGCACTCAAAAAATTGTAAGACAAATGCAGTACACAAAGACAGGGGAAAATTAAACCTCATTATTTTAAAACAAATATAAAACATAAGCTCTAAGACTGAAAAAAAAAGGAAAACAAGATTCTGAACTCTAAAAAAGGAAAACAAATAAATTTTACAAGAAAAACAAAGCTGAATTATTTTGGTAACATTAAATATATTTGAGATATTTAAATAATAGTTTAGTTAATACAAATGAATGACATAAACTGTATTTAATTCATCTCATTATGGGAAATAACAAATAAGAAAGGGTAAAAGTGATGTTTAACCAAAAAAACCAAGGAATTTTTTTTTTCCAATTCTGAGTAACACTCTGCTTTACTGAACATAAGGTTGTGAATGAGTTAGGAGCTACAACTCATTGAAAAATGATGCAAATCGCATTTCAAAAATCATCTCATAAAGAGTACAAGAGGTGTGTGTGTGTGTGTGTCAAAGGCTGACTGTTATTATTCATACAGAATATTGCATCTTGATTTAGATAATAAATGATAAAAAGTGAAGGAAACTACAAGCTCTTCAACTCAGAGACAAAAGCTTGTATACTGTGATTTATTTTTCTGATACTTTATTCATCCAAGTTCACAATTACTATTCCTCTCTACCACTTTCTAAACTTTCACACTCTACTTCATAAGCCTCCTCTTAATACTTTACCTGTCAGGATTGCTGCTGAATTGTGGTGATTTCATTGATTTTTCCTCACCATTCATTTGTTCAACAAATACTTATTTAGCACAATCTGTGTATAAAATATAGTGCTTGGACTGGAGATAAAATAATGAACAAAAGTAGGCAACATTCTTTTTTTTTTTCTAGAGAGAGATCACAAGTAGGCAGAGAAGCAGGCAGAGAGAGAGGGGGAAGCAGGCTCCCTGCTGTGCAGAGAAGTAGGCAACATTCTTTACCCTCATGGAGCTGACCCTATATTTGGGAATAAAAGTATTAATTTAAAATATATATATACAATAAGATATGTATCATCAAATGTAGGCTTTCATAAATGTTTCTTCTAGAGATATATGTAAAGAAATAAAAATTAAATATATTGTATCAAGAGGAAAATAATCAGAATGGATGAAGAACCACACTCTCCACACTCACAAGGGAGTGTATACCATCCAATAAATTGTATGTTGGCAGAACGATGACTGCAGAACTGTCTATATTATGGGGAAAAGAGATAAAAGGACCAGCACGTTTAAGTAGAATTGCATGATTATAAAATAAATTCTGTTGGTTTAGAAACCAATAAAATTCTAGAATTTATAGATAGTAGATGTTGTGAGAGGTTATCATAGTTTAATCAGAGTTGTTTTGAACAGAATATATAAATTTTTCTCCTACCCTAAATTTTGGGAGTATTAAGAATAAAACTCTTTATTAGATATTATTTATATTAATCACCACTGGTCTATAAACTCAGACTATAAAATATACCATAGAGTAAAAGTGCTGCATACTATTAAAATGTAGGACAATGGGAAAAACCTAATCTGAGAATCCAGGAATGTTTCTTTGAGGATGGGATTTTAAACTGAAAGATGAAGGATGACTAGAAATCACACAAGTAAATGTAAAGGTCTGTGAAGGGACGGGTTCTTTTTTTTTTTTTTTTTTTTACAGCACTTATTTATTTATTTTGATAGATTCCTCCCCCCAACCCGTTATTTATTTATTTAATTTTGATTCTAGTACAGTTAGCATACAGTGTTACATTAGTTTCAGGTGTACGATATGTGCTTCGACAATTCCACATGTTAGTGCTCATCGTGATAAGCG
>NW_019154137.1:9978072-9995381 GCF_002288905.1 Enhydra lutris kenyoni
AATTAACTGCAAGGCTGAAGAATCATGGGGAGAAAGCCATGAGTTCCGAGCTTTGCTTTCTCCTCCTTTGGAATTCCGCTGCTCTCCTTGGTATTGAAACTGCACTCCTTGGTAGGTGAACTTGGTCCTGGCTGGGTTTCTTGTTGATCTTCTGGGAGAGGGGCCTGTTTTAGTGATTCTCAAGTGTCTTTGCCCCAGGCGGAGTTGCACCGCCCTTGCCAGGGGCCGGGCTGAGTAATCCACTCGGGTTTGCTTTCGGGAGCTTTTGTTCCCTGAGCGCTTTCCGTAGAGTTCCGGAGCGTGGGAATGAAGATGGCGGCCTCCCAGTCTTTGGCCCGGAGGAGCCGAGAGCCCGGGGCCCCACTCCTCAGTGCGCCCTCAGAGAACAGCGCCGATTTACTCCCGTCACCCTGCCTCCGGCCGCGCTCTGAGCTGACCGAGCCTGCGACCGGTTCAAGGTAACCCCGAGCTTAGAGCTTACTCCTCGGCTCTGTCTCTGTAGCTGGCTTCCCTGTTCTAATACCTGTAAGCTCTGCGACACTCAGACACCCCCGATCCTTCTGTGACCCTGCGGGACCTGAGGCCACGCTGACCCTGCGTGGGCTTCACCCCGGTTAAGCCTCTGGAGCGATGTCCCTCAGCGGAACAGACTTTTAAAAGTCCCGATTTTGTGCCACGTTGCTCCGCCGCTTGCCGGGAGCCGGCCCCTCCCCCAGCGGTCTATCTTCCCGTCTCTTTGGATTCACTTCTCCGCCAGTCCTACCTTTCAGAAAGTGGTTGATTTTCTGTTTCTAGAGTTGCTGTTCTTCTTCTCTTCGATCTCCCATTGGATTTGTAGGTGTTTGCAATCTTTAGATAAGCTACCTAGCTGATCTCCCGCTACCTGAAGTAGTCTCAGCCTGCTACTTCTCCGCCATCTTGACTCCTCCCCCGAAGGGACGGGTTCTAAACAGAAAGGATGGCATGCATAAAGGGCTGGTGTTAAGATAGATGAAGGTATACAATAAAAAATTAAAAAAAAAAAGAATAACAGTATCTTTTGAAAAATATTTTATTTACTTTTTTAATTTAATTTAAAATTTTAGTGTTCTTAAGAATTTTCTATGAGGCTTCTCATTACTACGCTAACCAGAAATAATCTTCTAAGTATTATGCTATTTGTTTGATACACATTATTATATTGTCTTGCACAGTGATGAGTTTATGTTGATAAAGCCAAAAAGTCCATGACAAATTCTATGGGCTACTAGAATTCTGTCAACACAAGAGTCTTTAAAATATTTGGAAGCTGACCTATTCTTCAGACATATTCAAACTATTTCAAACATCTACTTATTATTCATAAGTAAATTGTAGTTTGTAATATTTCTTAGTGTAACAACCTTAACCTTTAATATGGTGCCTATGAGATATTACATGTTTGGAAGTGTTCCAGGGTGCACCTTGCCTGGACTTTGGTTGATATATTCAGCTACACATCCCCTCAACCACCTCTCACCAAAATAACTAGGAGGAGGAACACCCAAAAGAGGAAAAATTCAGCGACTGTTACCTTTCCATCAGAACTATTGGATATGGACATAAACGATATGTTGGAAAGTGAACTCAGGATAATAATTATCCAGGCAATGGCTAGATAGGAGAAAACCATCAGTGACAACATGGAATCCATTAGGGCAGAAGTGAAAGCTGCCCAGGAAGAAGTTAAAAATGCTATCAGGAGGAGGCCTGGAACAAACAGCTTAGAAGCCATGGAAATAGAATTAGGGAAATAAATGACGCGATAAAACTTTCCAATGTCAGAATTATTGGGATCCCTGAGGGGAGGAGAAAGAAAGAAGACTAGAAGATATAGTTGAACAAATTCTCCATGAAAATCTTCCCAATCTGGGGAATGGAACCAGTGTTCATGTCCTAGAGGTAGAAAGAACATCTTTCCCAAGATCAACAAATCTAGACAGACCTCGAAGCACTTGATTGTAAGACTGATGAGTTATAATTTTAGACAAAAGGTTTTGAGAGAAGCTAGGGGGAAGAGATTCCTTATGTACAGAGGATGGTCCAACAGAACAATATCATACCTGTCCACAGAAACCTGGCAAGCCAGAAAGGGCTGGCAAGACATAATCAGGACACTAAATGAGAAGAACATGCAGCCAAGAGTACTTTATCCAGCAAGGCTGACACTCAAATTGGATGGAGAGATAAAGAGCTTCCAAGACTGGCAAGGTTTAAAAGAGTATGTGACCACCAAGCCAGCACTACAAGAAATATTAAAGGGGGTTCTATAAAAGAAGAAAGAACCCAAGAATGACATAGAACAGAAATTTACAGGGACAATCTATAGAAACAAGGACATCATAGGCAACATGATGTCAATAAAAACATAGCTTTCACTAATCACTCTCAACGTGAATGGCTTAAGTGCTCCCATAAAATGGCACACAGTTGCAGATTGGATAAAAAGACAGGACCTGTCCATATATTGTCTATAAGAGACACATTTGGAACCTAAGGATACTTCCAGAATGAAAGTGAAAGGATAGAGAAGCATCTTTCATGCCAATGGGCCTCAAAAGAAAGCTGGGATAGCAATTCTCATAAAAAAGCAATTCGATTTTAAACTAAAGACTGTAGTCAGATATAAAGAAAGACTCTACATCATTCTTAAAGGGTCTATCCACCAAGAAAACCTAAAAATTGTAAATATTTATGCACCCAATAGGGGAACAGGCAACTATATAAGCCAACTGTTAATAAAAATAAAGAGTCATATCAATATGAATACATTGATAGTAGGGGATCTTAACATGCCATTCACAATAATAGATAACCCAATCAGAAAACCAACAAAGAAACAAGAGCTTTGAATGACACATTGGACCAGATGGACCTCATACATATATATGGAACATACCACCCTAAAACAACAGAATACTCATTTTTCTCAAGTGCACATGAAACTTTCTCCAGAATAAACCACATACTGTGTCACAAATCAGCGCTCAACTGATACCAAAAGATTGAAATTAAACCCTGCATATTTTCAGACCACAATGCTTTGAAACTGGAACTGAACCACAAGAAAAAGTTTGGGAGGAATTCAAACACTTGAAAACTGAAGACCACCATCCTTAAGAATGTTTGGATCAACTAGGACATCAAAGAAGAAATCAAACAATTTGAAACGAATGAGAATGAAGACACTTCAGTCCAAAACCTATGGGATACATCAAAGGCAGTCCTAAGGGGGAAATACAAAACCATTCAAGCCTCCCTTAAAAAAAGTGAAAAATCCAGAATACACATGCTTTCTTTACACCTTAACGAACTGGGGGATCAACAACAAATTAAGCCAACCCCACAGACATGAAGGGAAATAATGAAGATTAGAGCAGAGATCGATGACATAGAAACTAAGGATACAGTAGAACACATCAAAACTAGAAGCTGTTTTATTGAAATAATCAATAAGATCGAAAAACCATTGGCCAAACTAATCCATAAGAAAAGAGAGAAGACCCAAATTAATACAATTATGAATGAAAAGGGAGAGATCATGACTAACACCAAGGAAATAGAAAGAATCATCAAGAATTATTATCAACACTTATATCCCAATAAGTTAAGCAACCTAGATGAAATGGACGCATTCCTGGAAACCTGTAAACTTCCAAGACTAAAACAGGAAGAAACTGACAACCTGAATAGACAAATATGTAGTTATGATATTGAAGCAGTGATTAAAAACCTCCCCAAAAACAAGAACCAGGACCTGACAGATTATCCGGGGAATTCTACCAAACATTCAAAGAAGAAATAATACTTATTCTTCTCAAGCTCTTTCAAGAAATAGAAGCAGAAGACAAGCTTCCAGACTCTTTTTATGAAGCCAGCATTACCCTGATCCCCAAGCCAGGCAAAGACCCTGGCTTGGGGATAATTTCAGAACAATATCCCTGATGAATATGGATGCTATGATTCTCTACAAGATCCTAGCTAATAGGATTCAACAGTACATTAAGAAGATTATCCACCATGACCAGGTGGGGTTTATCCATGTGATGCAAGTATGGTTCAACATTCACAAATCAATGTGATAGAACAAATCAATAAGAGAAGAGAGAAGAACCACATGGTCCTATCAATTGATGCAGAAAAAGCATTTGACAAGATATAGCATCCATTCCTGATTAAAATTATTCAAAGTATAGGGATAGAGGGAACATTCCTCAGCGTCATAAATCTACCTATGAAAAACCCACAGCAAATATTATCTTCAATGGGAAAAGCTGACAGCTTTCCCTTTGAGATCAGGAATACAACAAGGATGTCCGTTCTTACCACTGTTATTCAACATAGTATTAGAAGCCCTAGCAACAGCAATCAGACAACAAAAAGAAATAAAAGTTATTCATATTGGCAAAGAAGAAGTCAAACTCTTTCTGTTCACAGATGACATGATACTCTATACGGAAAACCCAAAATACTCCATGCCAAAACTTCTTGAACCCATACAGTAATTCAGTAACATGGCAGGATACAAAATCAGTGTACAGATATCAGTTGCTTTCTTATACACTAACAGTGGAAATATAGAAAAGGAAATTTAGAGAATTGATTCCATTCACTAAAGCACCAAGAACTATAAGATACATGGGAATAAACCTAACTAAGGAGGTAAAGGATCTGTACTTGAGGAACTACAGAATGCTCATGAAAGAAATTGAAGAGGACACAAAAAGATGAATAGAGCATTCCATGCTCATGGATCAGAAGAATAAACATCGTTAAAATGTCTACACTGCCCAGAGCAATCTATGCTTTCAATGCCAACCTGATCAAAATTCCACCAGCATTTTTCAAAGACAAGGAACAAACAATCCTAAAATTTGTATGGAACCAGAAGAGACCCTGAATTGCTAAGGAAATGTTGAAGAGGAAAAACAAAACTGGGAGCATCACGTTGCCTGACTTCAAGCTTTACCACAAAGCTGTGATCACTAAGACAGCATGGTACTGACACAAAAACAGACACATAGACCAGTGGAACAGAGTAAGAGCCCACATATGGCCCTCAACTCTATGGTCAACTAATCTTCAACAAAGAAGAAAAATATATATATACAGTGGGAAAAAAATTGGTGCTGGGAAAAATTGGACAGCTATGTATAGAAGAATGAAACTCAACCATTCTCTTACACCATACACAATGATAAACTTGAAATGGATAAAAGACCTCAATGTGAGAAAGGAATCTATCAAAATCCTAGAGGAGAACATAGGCAGTAACCTCTTCGACATCGGCCACAACAACTTCTTTCAAGACATGACTCCAAAGCAAAGGAAACAAAAGTGAAAATGAACTTTTGAGACTTCATCAAGATCAAAAGCTTCTGCACAGCAAAGGAAATAGTCAACAGAACAAAGAGGCAACCCACAGAATGGGAGAAGATATTCACAAATGACACTATAGACAAAGGGCTGATATCCAAGATCTATAAGGTACTCCTCAAACTCAACACACACAAAACATAATCACGTAAAAAAAAAAAAAAAATGGGCAGAAGACATGAACAGACACTTCTCCAAAGAAGAGGTACAAATGGCTAACAGACACATGAAGAAATGTTCATCATCATTAGCCATCAGGGATATTCAAATCAAAACCACATTGAGATACCACCTTACACCAGTTAGAATGGCCAAAATCAATAATACAGTAAACAAGTGTTGGAGAGGATGTGGAGAAAGGGGAACTCTCTTTCACTGTTGGTGGGAATGCAAGTTGGTGCAGCCACTTTGGGAAACAGTGTGGAGATTCTTTAAGAAATGAAAAATGGAGCTAACCTATGACCCTCCAATTGCACTACTGGGTATTTACCCCAAAGATACTGATGTAGTGAAAGAAGGGCCATCTGTAGCCCAATGTTCATAGCAGCAATGGCCACTGTTGCCAAACTGTGGAAAGAACCAAGATACACTTCAAAGGATGAATGGATAAAGATACGGTCCATATATATAATGGAGTATTACGCCGCTATCAGAAAGGATGAATATCCTACTTGTATCAACATGGATGGGACTGGAAAAGATTATGCTGAGTGAAATAAGTCTAGCAAAGAGAGTCAAGTATCACATGGTTTCACTTACTTGTGGAGCATAAGGAACAACAGGGAGGACATTGGGTGATAGAGAGGAGAAGTGAGTTGTGGGAAATCAAAGGGGGAGACAAACCATGAGAGACTGTGGACTCTGAGAAACAAACTGAGGGTTTTGGAAGGGAAAGGGTTGGGGGGGTTGAGTGATCCTGGTGGTGGGTATTATGGAGGGCACATATTGCATAGAGCACTGTGTGTGGTGCATAAACAATGAATTTTGGAACACTGAAAATAAATAAAATATAACTTTTTTTTTTTTAAAGTGAAAACAGTACAAAAATATTCAGCCTTATTCACTCGGGTTATAAAAAAATTGTAACCAAACAAAAAAATTTGCAATTTGCTCAGTACACAGACACTTTTCTATAGCTCCTTTAAGAAATAATTCTAGTGAAATTTACCTTAGGATACTGTCTGAGCTACTCTGGAAAACATATATACTCTTTAACATACTTTATTATTACTCATTTTCCCAACTTTCAGTCATTCCTCTTGTTTTATAAATTTTAATTGTTATTCACCTTTTAGCAACTAATCCTATTTTCCAGCTTTAATATCAACAATTTAAGGTAATAATTTTATTCACACTAACATGAAGCAAACTTGGAATACACATAAAATGAAAATTATGAGACTAATTCAAAGAAACAAGTGACACAAAGACTAATATCTATTATATTTGATGTTTATATGAGTATTAAGTTTTGTCATTATTTTTCTCTAGCTCAGTTTTATTAGCATCCTTTCAACCACAAGACATCTTATTCCAATTCACATTTTTCAACTAAAGGTGATAAAGTTTGTTTTTATTCAACAAAGTAGTGCTTTGTGTTTTTGCTCTTTCCCTGAGAGGGACTTTCAGTCTTTGTAATACATTTGTGTCTCCCACCACTCAAAGGAAAGTTGGATAATTTCTTCTGTATCAAAAGAATATTCACACAAGTCCTTGAACAACTTCTTATTGCATCTTGATCCAAAAATATTGCAAAGATGGAGAATAAAATTTAATATTATTGTGAAATTTTACTGACATGTCCCTTTTCTTGTACAGATTAGTCAATAAAGTACAATGAGTAAAAGGAATACAGAAAATAATCTCGGATGTCTCACCACCTAATATACTCTCCTCAATGAACCAGCCAAATTATGCATAAAAACGAATGATATATTGTATGGTGACTAACACAACACAGTAAAAAAGCATAACTGGATAATTGATCTGTCAGTCAAGAGTATAAAATGCCAACAGAAAGTATTTCTGGCTTTGTATGCATATGAGTAATTGAATATACTTCCAAAAAGAGATATTATAAGCCAGTAGTTGTCAATGTAATTTCTATTTACATTGTAATATTGGAAAATATCAGTAATATTTATGAAGAGATTAAAAATGCTCAAAACAAATTTTAACAAAAATATATAATTATTATAATATCATGACGACAGCAATAGGATTTCTTATTTTATTTATCAGAGGAGCTCCAATAATTGCACTATTCACTTTGCAAATCTTAGGCATGCTGTCAGTATTTATTTAAAACTGTTTAATGCCCTGACATTCCCTTTCTGTATTCAAAAAAGACAAAATATCTTTATGTTTCCAGAAATATATAATCATTATTTGGTTTGACTGACAAAATTTTCTCTAAAACCATGTTCATTTAGTAAGAGAAAAGATATATTTTACACATTAATCAAAATTTGGTAACGTAAGAGGTTGTCATGGGATACTTGTGGGTGGCACAATTTCAATTCCTCTTTTCAAAGCAGCAACTATTGTTCCTCATTCAAGCTGACTGACCTGAAAGAAATAGTGTTTTTAATTTCTTAGCACTTTGTTCTTCTTTCACCAAAACAACTCTAAATCTCTTAAGAGAAATATGTCCTAAATTTCAGTGTCATCATCATTGTCATTATTATCATTTTAATTAATATGTTTCTAAACTTGCACCTTTCCTTATTGGTACTTTGGAGTATATTTCTACATGAGTTAATGTACCTTATTAGTAGACAACAGTAAAAATAACAGGAAAATGAACACCTGGTCTTCTTAGGTAAATCACTTAAAATCTGATACAGTTTTAACATACTGGGGATGGTGGTAAACTGGATGATTTAAAGGCTATTTTCCTATTTATGTTATGTTATTCATATAATCCTCAAAATAATATTTCAAGGTGTGTATTATATATAGCAGTTATATTTATCTCCATAGCACAACTGCAGAAATTGATATGGAAGGAAATTTGTGACCTTCCCATGGAATCATAGTAAATCAGCTACAAGGACTTTTCTGGGTTTGTTTACTATAATTGCCTATAGTTGTAACAAAACTTACCTGTATAAAAATTCCAAAATTTGTGTTGTAAAGCACATCTAAATATTTTGTAAATTTGCTATATTAGAGTTTAATTGAACTTGCTTTTTTATCTCATGAATAGCTCAGCCTTGTTAGACATCTTTGAATACATAGTGGATTAGGTGATTATTTCCCCAAAACACAACAGTAAGTTTTTAATGTTATTTTGAAACAGATGTTCTATAAGATAAGTATTAAGGTTTTCTTTCAATATCAATATTTTCTCATTGGATAGAAAATACAGATTTGGATTCAAAATCAGGAGAGGCAAAGGGTTGTTTTCTCCAACTACTAGGCAAAAAAAATCTTTCACACACCCTGAACTATTGTATTTTTTAATAAAATTTGGTAAACAGGTTATAGTTATAGAAAATTAAAACAAAACACTTTGAAACCAGGAATAATAGTTTAAAAAATGATGGCTTCATAGTCTGTGTCTTAGTTATACTTCCTACTGATCTGGTTATCCGACATTTGATTTCGCCAGTCCCTTTTATCTGTCAATTTAATTTGAAAGAGTAAGACAAGTGTTTTGCAGAATATTAACTCATGTTTTCCCAAGCAAGAAAAATCACCTTAGCAAATGAAAGATGGATGAACTTATTAAAACATTATGTATTGCTTCCAAGCACTAAATAGTAAGAGACATTTCCTCAACAAGAGCATGAATGTCTCTTTTGACAAATTACTTCTTATTTTCCATAAATTGTGGTCTTTTGGATTTGTTAAAGACATCAGAGGGTGGAAGTTTCATTCATTATTTTCCTCTCTCCCTTATAGTCTCAAATTGCTCTAAATATTCTTCATCTCTCAGTGTTAGTAGTCTGATTGGCAAATATGAAAAAAAAAGTTTTGCCAATTTTAAACTTTTGGAAGAATAAGAAAACCATATATGTGAAGGATGAAAGAATTAATTTCATTTGGGCTGAATTGTTAGAGGTCTTTATCTTATAGTTATCAAATTATCAACTTTATCTTACATTTTTATCTTTTCTTTAATATTTAAAAGATATGTCAATTGGTTTCTTGTCTTGTGGTTTAGAATGTTATACGTAAGTTATTTTTAAAAAGATACATAATTGTCTTCTGCTGGTAGTATTACATAGATCAAAGCATGGTAAATAAAGATTAAGAAAGTGAAATGATTTATTAATCATTCCTTACCACTTTAACCTCCTTTGTCATTCCCTAGTTTTTGAACAAGGGATATGAAACATGAACTATTAAACCTATTAACATTCCAAAATGACTTATTTTATAAAATCACTCTTGCCTAAACCTTTTTGCATAAATACAAGTGGCAGTCCCATGCCTTTATAAATATTTATTTGCTTTATTTCTGGGTTACATAGGTTTTCCCTAGATGTCTGTTGGTCATTAGCCAATTGGTATCAAATTACTTTTACCCCTATAACTTTTGTCTTTGACCTTATTTTTACCAGATACAACCAGAAAATAAATATTTGCTTTGAAAAGTTTTTCTGATATGTGTTCCCCTCCACACCCCAAGTCAGTGTTTGCTTCTACTGTGACAGGTAATCCTTTGCTGCTTTTCTTCTAAAATAGACATTAACTAACATTTGTTATTGTCTTTCATTTTTATTTTTATTTTTTTAAGTAGGCTCCACATCCAGTGTAGAACCCAATGTGGGGGCTGAATTCAGGAACATGAGATCAAGACCTGAGCCTAGATCAAGAGTCAGATACTTAACTGACTGAGGCACCCAGTTGTCCCAAGTTATTTTCTTATAAATTTATAACTATTCCATGTACATTATTTTTACAATCCTGATTTCATTGAAGAGTGGAAACAAAATATTTGCCACATAGGTCCTGGTAATACTATTATTGTTAATAATTCAGTTACTGTATAAATAATATTATTTGCCATTGTTGTCTATCTGTACACTTAAGGGTGTGATTTTTTTTACATTTTGCAACTACTTTCATTCTTCATACAAATTATGTTAATTCTCATTACTACCTAGGTCACATTCTTCTGGACATACTAATGTTTCTTCATATCCTTCTTAATTTTTTTTTAAATTTTCCCCTCTTAAAATCTTACAACAAGAAGTGGAGATAACTGGGTGGCAATTAGTGCTGTTCAGTGACTATAATTCTACTTGGGGCACGTGGTAGTTATTCTATTTCTCTACCCCCTTGGAGTTTGACCATGTATCTTACCTTGACCAATAAATTGTCAATGTTAATGGGAACCTAGGTGGCTCAGTTGTTAAGCATCTGCCTTTAGCTCAGGTCATGATCCCAGGGTCCTGGAATCAAGCCCCACATCGGGCTCCCTGCTCGGCAGGGGAGCCTGCTTCTCCCTCTCCCTGCTCGTACTCTCTCACTCTCTCTTTGAAATAAATAAATCTTTAAAAAAATTGCCAATGTTAATAAACTCTGACATCTCAAAGCAAAGGATACAAAGCCAGCATACAATGCAACATGATTTATCTTTACCTTTTCCCATAATGACAAGTATTATTCTAGACTGGCTACTCCATCAGTCTGGATCCAGAGTAAGGACAAAACTAGAGAGCCCACACAATCCACTGTGTACATATAACATGGACAAGAGATAAAAATGTATTATTATAATTTATTTAAATTAGAATGTTGTTCATTACTACAACATAACTTAGTATACCTTGATTGATGACATTGTTAGAGAAGTGTGGTATTGCTTTCACATATACATGCACACACACAAACTAAAATATGCAGCAGTGACTTAGATTTTAAGTGGCAGACTGTAAGAAACAGTTAGTGACAGTTTGAAAGATGGAGAGCCATGTTGTTCAATGGCACACTACTAGTAAAATGACTACTTGTGACTCCTTGGAAAGCATATCATGTTCAACCTAGCACTGGAGTGGACAGCACTGGAGTGGACAGGCCCAACCTAGCACTATAATAGGTATATAGAAGTCCTCCTAGAGTCTGGAGCCATGGGACCAGACTCAGTGCTACAGTGGGCTGAGAGCCTGGGGCCATAGGAACTGGCCTGGCATTCAGGTGTGCCAGGAGCTTGGGGCTGTGGGAGTTGGCCTAGTGCTGGAAAAAGCCAGGAGTCTGGGTCTGTGGGGACCTGGCCCAGTGCTGGTGCAGACCTGGTCCTGGGGTTTGTGATAAAGTCAAGTGCTCATTTTCCTTTCTTTCTCCCATAAGGTGGGTGTCTCTCTCCATGCTGTGCTACTAAGGCTTGGTGGAGGAGTGATGGGGTAACATGAAACTATTTTTTTTCTACTCTCTTCATTGTATAATTCTTATTTCTATGCAAAAGTTAAAGTTGATAACACTTTAAATTATAAAATCCCATTTAAAACGTTGTTGTGGTTCAAATCAAACTGCACTTCTAACTAGCATTCCCCATGTTAAAACCTTTCAACTGATTAAGTTAGCACCTGATAAATTCCTCCAACTGACAAAATGACCCAGTGGAAAGGGATTAAATATTTGGCTCTTCCACCACAACCTGATTGGCACAAATCTCTTAAATTATGTTGACAGAAACATGGGAGCAAGAAAGTGAAGTAATAAAACAAATCTAAAACAGTATTTAGAAAATACCTACGGATGTAACTATCAGCACATGTATCAGACTGGAATAAACTCTATAATAAGTCTATTCATTTTTTTTTTAAAGGTGTTTTTTTGTTGTTGTTGTTTTTTATTTGACAGACAGAGATCACAAGTAGGCAGAGAAGCAGGCAGAGAGAGAGGAGGAAGCAGGCTCCCTGCTGAGCAGAGAGCCAGACGCGGGGCTCGATCCCAGGACCCTGGGATCACGACCCGAGCCGAAGGCAGAGGCCTCAACCCACTGAGCCACCCAGGTGCCCCATAAGTCTATTCAGTTTTAAAGAGAATTAATGCCACAGAAACCATGAAGAATTGAAGATTTTTTTTTTTTTTAGTAAACTTGGGTGTTTTTTTTTTTTTTTTTTGCTTTAGGTAATTTTTTTTTAATTTTTATTTTTTATAAACATATATTTTTATCCCCAGTGGTACAGGTCTGTGAATCGCCAGGTTTACACACTTCACAGCACTCACCATAGTACATACCCTCCCCAATGTCCATAACCCCACCCCCCTTCTCCCAACCCCCTCCCCCCAGCAACCCTCAGTTTGTTTTGTGAGATTAAGAGTCACTTATGGTTTGTCTCCCTCCCAATCCCATCTTGTTTCATTTATTTTTCTCCTACCCCCTTAACCCCCCATGTTGCATCTACACTTCCTCATATCAGGGAAATCATATGATAATTGTCTTTCTCCAATTGACTTATTTCGCTAAGCATGATACCCTCTAGTTCCATCCACGTCATTTGAAAAATTGTTTGTGACCTCAGAATAATCCAGCTTATCCTAACTGAAAATTTCCTCAAATTTGGTCTGAATTTTGTAGAGTAGAATAAAACAAAATGATTGTCCCTTTCCTCATGAATTTCATGTCTATTAATGCTACTTAATTTTATATAAACAATATGAAATATTTTATTAAATATGGTTTATTAAATATTAAATCTATTTAATGCATATTTAATATTGATTTCATATAGGGTAAAGATATAAAGAGAATAAAAAAGGATCCAAGTAAATTTCAGGGTTTCTTATCCCTAATGAGTTATTAAAAATTTCGAAGCCTTGAGAGGACTATCAATAGTAATGTTGCAAGCAAACAAAAATTTGGTGATTTTATTTGCTCATAACCTGAAAAATGACTGTGGAAGAAAACATTGGAGGAAATCTTTGTGAACTAGAGCTTTCAAAGATTTCTTAGATATGACAGAGGGTATGAATCATAAAAATAAATGATAAATTAATGTAATCAATATTAAAAATTTCTGCTCTCTTAAAGACTGTTTTGAAAATAAAAAGAGAATTCACAGGCTGGAAAAATTATTTGCAACACCCATATCTGAGACAAGTATTGTATCCGTTACATAGAAAAAACTCTAGTAAATCAAAAACAAGGAATCAAAACAGCACCAGAAAAAAATGAATGAGATTTGAACAGACAATTTATCAAAGGACGTATGTAGATGTCAAATAAGCACACATAAAGATGATCAATGTCATTAGTCAGTGGGGAAATGCAAATTAAAACCCCAATGAGATATCACTACATACCAACTGGAATAATTAAGGTAAAAACAATGAAATTGTAAAATGTTGGTGAAAGTGCAGAACAATTGGAATTCTCATACATTAGTGATGAGAAGGCAAAAGTATATAACTAATTTAAAAACATCTTGGCAGTCTTTTATAATGTGAGTTATATAAACCATATGAACCAATAATTCTACCCCTAGTTAGTATTAGTGAAATAAAAACGTATGTTTATGCATAGAGTTGTACAAGAATGTTTCTAACAGCTTTATTCCTAAGTCAAAAGGTAGAAACAATCCCAAAGTGCATCAACTTATACAGAGACTAACATATTCTGTTATATTCATGCAATGGAATACTAAGAAATTAAAAGGAATGAACTGCAGCAACATGGATGAATCGCAAATGCATTATGATAAATGAGAAGTCAACTTAAAAAAATTCCATACTACATGATTCTATTTATATGACATTTGGGAAAATGTGAAACTATAGGGGCCCTAAACGGTCATTTGTTGTCGAGAGTGGAAGGTGACAGGTGAGGACTGACCAAAAAATGGTTATTTTGGAGGTGATAGAAATGCTTCATATCACTATTACAGTAGTTATATGCTGAATATGTTTGTATAAACATTATAACTAAAAAGGAAAAAGTTTGCCAAAAAATCTGATAAACCTGTCTTTAAAAATAGTCTAAGTATATTCAAGTCATTTTTTAATTTCTTTTCAGCGTAACAGAATTCATTGTTTTTGCACCACACCCAGTGCTCCATGCAATACATGCCCTCCTTAATACCCACCACCTGGTTCCCCCAACCTCCCACCCCTTCAAAACCCTCAGGTTGTTTTTCAGAGTCCATAGTCTCTCATGGTTCACCTCCCCTTCCAATTTCCCTCAACTCCCTTCTAGATCTCTGATGAGTTATTATAAGAAGTTCTGAATGTTGATTGCCCTCTTGCTGTGGATATTTGTAAGTGCTACTACTGACCAGAAAACATAGTGCCTTATCCACTACTGACCTCATAAAGAACTACAGAGGAATACTTTGCATATACAAGATATGGATTGAAAGTCATACTAACTCCACTGTACATCAGGTATTCCTCCTTATCTTCCTTCTTTTCTTCTGTTTAATTCACTTTAAAAATGTTTTTGTTGTGCCTACTATTAGCATTGTTTTAAGCTCTAGGGATATAGCAACAAGAAAATGATAAAATTCTTGCCCTCATTTCACATATATTATAGGAATATTATACTTCATAAGATCTCTATGAATGACTATTACATGAATCATTTTCTGGTGCCACTTTTAAAATCTCAATTTTTGTATTTGAAACAAAACTGCACATTTCCATAGAAGAACATAGAAATAATCATACCCAAGAACTCTAGGTTGCTCATTATACTCCAGAATTATATTTCTTATTTTGGTATTAAATATAAAAGGCATTTTCATGCAAAGCTTAGGTAGTACATACTTATCTGATGACTCTTTGTGTTTATCTCCTGCAATGAATTTGAAAAAAAAGAAATCTATGCAGTTTGCTTCTATTATACAGCCAAGTAGACATTACTTGAAGTAGCTATTAGTAGACAAGTGTTTTTCCTAATAAAAATTATTGCTTTTGCCTTCTATCTTCATTTCAAGATGATTTCTTTCTTTAAAAGCCTTTCTGCATCCAATTCAGAACCTATGTTTACTTTCCTTTTCTCTTGGGGACATTTAGTTCCCACAAAAGTGAAAGAGTGAAATAACTTAAAACACATTGCATGGAAATGAAGTACCTTCATTACTGTCATATATATTATCAACTTTACTCACTTTGCCCTTCTTAAGTAGAATTTTCAAAGCATTACTAAATGAAAGGACATCGTACTATAACTTAGGTGAAATGAGCATTTTTTCCATATTGTGCAAGGAGATATATTAGAACAATAGGGAAGACTAAAGTATGAGGAGACAGAAGGAGGTTCTTATAAAATAGAAAACCACTTTCAACTGGTTCATAAACAATGAATTCTGGAACACTGAAAAGAAATAAAATAAAATGAAATAAAAAAAAACTCTCAAAAAAAGACATATAAAAAATCAAAACCCATAGCAAAAAAAAGTTTGACATTCTGTTGCCATAATTTAAGAACTTCCACCACTTATAACACTAATGACAAAGGTTATGGAAACAACTAGTGGATTATTATGAAATATAAAATAATTTTTAAAAAGACAAGAAGCTCATTTTGTTTTAATTTTCTGCAAATGCCATCTGTGTCAGATACACAGAGTAGATACCAATCAGATAATTGGATAGCCATTCCTTTGTCATAGTGATTATTGCCTACATTCTATCTACATACATATCTACCTACCTAGCTATCATCTATCTGTGTATCTACCTACATTTCTATCCATTTATTTATCTCCTCATCAATCTGTCTATCTATCCATTTGGTAAACTTTAATCCCAAGAAAACTTTGGAGGCTCATTAGGAGAGATTATATGTGAGCTCTTGTAATAGCAGTCCCCAAAATTTAAGAAGTCCTAAAAAGTAAAATGGAAATGGAAGATTCTGTGTAGAGCACACAGAAGAAAACTGTATTTTGTGTTCAAGAACAAAGAAGAGAAAAAAATGATTTAATTTTTAACTGGATTTACTTTTCTTCATCACTAACATATTTTAGTAGGTTTTTAATTATAAACTGCATAAGAGCACATGTTGATCTATTTTTATCTACTTCTGTAACTTCAGTACTAAGAATAATTCCTGTCACAATGAGATGCTCAATCAATATCAAATGGCTGAAGAAATGTTTCCATAATAGACAGTCCCTGATTTAAATGGTTCAACTTATATTTTTTGACTTTACAATAGTTTGAAATCAATACTGACTCAGTAGAAATTGAACTTGAAATTTTGAATTTTAATCTTTTTCTGGGCTAACAATACACTGTATAGTACCTTATTTTAATGCCAGGCAGCAACAAAAAACTGCAACTGCCCGTCAGCCATGAGATCATGAGAGTAAACAACCCATATACTTACAACTGTTCCATACTCATACAACTATTCTGTTTTTCACTTTTCAGTAAATTAAATGAGCTATTCAACACTTTATTATAAAAGAGGCTTTGTGTTAGATTTTTCCAAACTATAGGCTAATGTAAGTGTTCTGAGCACTTTCAAAGGCTAGGCTAAGTTATGATGTTAAGTAGGTTAGGTGTATTCAATGCATTTGACATAGGATGTTTTCAACTTACAGGGTTTATTGGAAAACAACTCCATTGTAAATCAAGGATCAACTATGCTGTTACTCTAAACTTTGAATAAAATCTACATCTATAGTCTCTTTGTTTCTGGCCTCTACTGGAATCTAATTTTCTTCAGAGGAAAGATAAAGTCTTAGTTGTCTTTAAATACCAAAGGACAGGGGTGTCTGGGTGGCTCAGTGAGTTAAACCCTCTGCCTTTGGCTCAGGTAATGAACCCAGAGTTCTGGGATGAAGCCCCACATCAGGATAAAGAGTCATATTGATATGAATACATTAATAGTAGGAGATCTTAACACGTCTCTCTCAGAAATAGACAGATCATAGAAGCAGAAAATCAATAAAGAAACAAGAGCATTGAATGACACATTGGACCAGATGGACCTCATAGATATATACAGGACATTCCAC
>NW_019154137.1:9995781-10034443 GCF_002288905.1 Enhydra lutris kenyoni
CAGCTGTCTCTACACCTTAAAGAACTGGGAATCAACAACAAATCAAACCAACTCCACACATAAGAAGGGAAATAATCAAGATTAGAGCTGAGATGAATGAGGTAGAAACCAGAGATACAGTAGAACATATCAATGAAACTAGAAGCCCCACATCAGGCTCTCTGCTCAGCAGGGAGCCTGCTTCCTCTTCACTCTCTGCCTGCCTCTCTGCCTACTTGTGATCTCTGTCAAATAAATAAGTAAAATCTTTAAAAAAATAAAAATAAAATAAAAATAAATACCAAAGGACACAAGACAGGGCCTGGTGCATAAATGAATGTTTTTTGAGTTAATAAAAAAATTTGTACTAAAAAGGAATGATAAGAATCTGGTAAGATATAGGACGTGGAGTAAATAAGTGTTATTTCAATTTATTCTTGTATCATTTCACCAACTGAAAAGTATTTAATAATTATCCTTATTGTGTCTAATTACATTGCTTTTATTATCTCATTTAATTTTCAAAACACAAAATGAATTAGATAATATTATCATCATTTTATAGATGAGAAAACTAAATTATTTTAAGAGCATACTTATTCACAACAGTTCATATTTCCCCAAATAATTTCAAGCCTTAGCATCTGTGCCTTTTATTTTTCAGAGTCATATACCTAATATATATATTCCATAAGGTAAGGACATTTTCTCTTTATTCACCATTTTGTTATCATAGCCTAGAAATTTGCTTTATTACTATAAACACTCAAGATCTGTTGAATGGATTATATTAGACAATTTGAGCTGTAAGCTTTGAGTTCAGTAAGGAATATGAGATTGGAAATGCATATTTGGAAATAACCAGTGCAGAAGTTACTTGAAGATTTTTTAATAATATATTCAATGCATAGTTAATTGAGTCCTTAACTCTATATTTGTCATTAAGCCTGGGGATATAGCAGTGAACAAAACTGATAATGCCTTTGCCTTTAGGTGGTATACAGTGTAGTATGGATAGATAGGATGACCAGTAGAATGTGTATAATGAAATCAGAGGAGAGGGCTGACACCTAAATAATTGCAAGACTACCAACATTAGGTGGAAAACCTGGAGTTCTTTGTGCCAAGATCCAAGGGAGAAGAGAATTACAAAAATAATGGTGAAAACCACATTGTCAAAAGCTAAAGATATTTCAAATAAAAACTGGAAAAAAATAATAATTAAGACATAGTCTTTGAGACATGGGTTTCAATGACAATATAACAACAAGATTTCCATAAACTCTATTAATTCAAGTTGGTTATGATAGGAATTTTCAGTATTGAATAAAGGAATTTTAAATGAATAAATAAATGATTGAGTTCACAGACAATATCACCTCATCTATCTAGCTTTACCTTCAATTACATGTAATATGAAACTTGGAGGCTTAAATAAAGCACTAGGATGTTTTCCATCTGTGTCTTTGTGCTATCCTAACCACATAGAATGACATTTTCAGCTTTTTTTTTTAAAGTCTACAGCCTAATCGCTTTTCCATAATGTAACTCATTTACTTCCTTCTTCATTAAAACTTTAATTATTATAGTTCGAAATTATCCTCCCATCTTTGATTTCCTATATAATACTTAGACACTATGTTAATTCCCATACTTTATCAAGTGTGTGTTCTTATCTATATTTTCTCCCCAACAAGATGGATAACTTTTAGAGGACTAGAGACAATTAAATACATGGCAATTATGAGCTTAATACATACATAATAACTTGATTTTGAAGCATACTTAATTTTAACATTGAGATAATTTTTTTTTTATTTTTGAGATAAGTTTAAATGTGAAAATTATGTTTTTAAATCATTTAGAACCATTGACTTTTGTACTTATTTTTCCCCTTCCCCAACTTCCACATAAATGCTTTTTCCTGCTTCCTAGAAGGATTCCCTTGCATAGGAATAAAAGAGAAATTAGAATATAGTGTGGATGATTGACTAACTTGATAAATAAGCCTTGTTGTCTAAACAAAATTGATTTAGTCAGTCACGTAAATGTTGACTTTGTGTTTTGCTGAAAACTAAATGTAGTGTGAATTGCTGACATCTTTTGGATTGGGTGGTTTTATCTATATTAATGTGATTATGCAAACAGTAATGAAGTAGGAATTTGAAATACTGAATAGACATAGGAAATAGTAATTTCTTGGTATTTTTCTTTGCTTTACAAAGTTAACCAACTGAATATTTTTTTTTCATTATTATCAATAAACACAGGCAGGGCTTCTAAATTTCCATAATTCAGAATTGAAGAGAAGTCTTGGCAGGAGACAGTGGCATGAACATTAGACATTTCAACAGCTTGTTCTTAAAGAAATCCTATTTAGAGCTTTGTTACATTTTAGTTTCCCCATGTAGCTTTATGAATTCATGATTTTCAGATGTCAACCTGGAACATCTGCTAGCTGTTCTCTGAATATATCAGAGCTTGAGATGAGTAGGGAGCAGGTGAATCAGGCACAGAGGAGATGGCTTTCTGTATAGAACAAGATATAACACCTCGGTTCTTTTACTAGGTTTACATTCTTTCCCTGCTAATGAGGCCCAACCACCCTCTCTTCCCAGCACTTTTAATTTTATGTCTCTTTCTTTCTGTCTTTTCCACTTTCTTAGTTCTATTTCTTGCTTCCCTCTCCCTAAGTAACAAATGGGAAGGGCTATGAACAACTTGGTTTATTTGTATTCTATACCAACCATGAAACTAGATTCATGCATGCTTCCACGTGTATGTGCATGCACAATAAGAATAACTTTTATTGTGTTCTTAACATGTGTGAAGCACAAGAACAAAACTTTCACCTGGAGTCTCATGCATCTTCCCAATAAACTTGTGCAGTGGCTTCTAAGACCACCTCTGCTTTCCAATGAGATTAAGTGGTCTGCCTGTAATCACACAACTAATAATGGATGAAGTCACAATTCTAAGTCAGTAGGGATGGTTTGGGGAATTCAACAGCACTAAACCCACACTGGGTTACTCCAAACCCATGCCATTAATGACTCTGCTGTACTATTTTGTGTAACTTGCTGACTTGACCAGGTTTCCAACTATTTATTTTTTATTGTTTTTTAAGGTTTATTTAAATTCCAGTTAACATAGGGTGTAATATTAGTTTTAGGTGTACAATATGGTGATTCAACATGTCCATACAACACTTGGTGTTCATCACAAGTGCATTCCTTAATTCCCATAACCTATTTAACCCATTCCCTTCACCCACCACCTCTCTGGTAACCATCAGTTTATTGACTATAGTTAAGAGCCTATTCCTGCACTAGGTTGCCATTTAGATTTTCATTTCATTGACTGATAAAAATGTGGGACAGAGTATGTCTGTGCCTCATTATTAGCTAATTTTCTTACCATTGGTAAGTGCTCTGGACCATCAGATTCTAATCTTTGTCAACTTATAAATATCTCTGTGTTGTGTTAAGTTCTAACCCAATCCACACATGGTAAGAACATTAGCCGTATATCTGAGACTCCAGATCTAGCAGAGACCATAGTCTGTCCCTAGGTTATTGGCACTGATGAATCCTAATTAGTGAAGATTATGTTTTCACTGTAAACATGAGTTGCCATGTTGACTTGCTGGCCCATAAACAGATTCTGCCTGGGGTCCAGATATACTGAGAAGCTATGAGCTGACCCAGATAACAGCATTAGTCTGTTTTGCTATTTGTTCAGTCATTCTTTTTTAAAGTAATAAAAATAATATTTGTTATTCATTAAGTACCACACACTTTGACAAGCACCTTGCATTTATTATCTCATTTACTGTAAACAATTGTCTTATGAGACAAGTGCCTCTATTATTTATATTTTATAACTGAAGAAAGCAAGTTGGTAAGCTGGGGATCTGAGATTAAAGAATAAGACTGATTTCAAAACCTATTTTCTTATCCACCATGTATATTATCTTTAACTAAACCATTCTTATTTTCCTTTGATATTTGCACTAAGAGAAGGATATTATTCCTCAGGATAGCAGTTTGCCTGTTGGCTTGTGAGATCATAAATACCATTGGCATTTTTCTAGAAAATAGCATTTATTTTCTAGATGGAAGGGAAGATAAACACTAGCCAGTAGCAATCCTCCCTTAAAACTGTTACAAGGAGTGGTAAGATTTTACTCATATAGAATTGTGCAATCTTCTTCTGCCACTGTCTTTGTCATTCTTGTTTCTTAACCTGAATGATACCCACTGCTTTTCTTCTAATATTATGGATGAAACTATGCAAGATTCTCACAAGGTTTTTTGTGCTTTTGTTTCAGACAAATGGTTTAGAGGTAGATGATTAAGATGATCAAAGAGGAAGCTTTTGTGTTCCTTTTGTTTCTTCACTGGATATATACTTAACGACTTCAGAAATACAACAAATAATTTGTTAATAATTAATTAAATTTGTTTAGCCTTCTAATGGGTCTCAGACTCAATGCTGACTAGAAGCATCATGGAACAAAGTTCCAATGGTAGAATATTTATTCTTGATATTGATACAGACAAGAAGGATGAAGAACCTCCTGGTAGTAGAATTTCAAGGGAACAAGTATTTTCTCAGAATACTTTTTCCTTATTAGAATGCTTGTTTTAATTGTATAATGGATTTTTTTATTCAAGAATAATTGACATTCAGTGTTAGTTTTAGGTACACAATATAATGATTCAACAATTCTATACATTACTCATTGTTCATCATGATAATTTCACTTCTTAATCCCCTTCACCTCTTTCACCTATTCCCCCACCCACCTCCCCTCTGGCAACCACCAGTTTGTTCTCTATAGTTAAGAGTCTTTTTTTTTTATTTGTCTCTTTTTTTGTTTCTTCATGTGTTTTGTTTCTTAAATTCCACATAGGAGTGAAATCATATGGTATTTGTCTTTGACTTATTTCACTTAGCCTTGTACCTTCTAAATCTGTCCATACTGTTGCAAATGGCAATATTTGATTTTTAATAGCTAATTAATATTCCACTGTGTCTGTGTATTTATATCTTCTTTACCCATTCATCTATCAATGAACACTTGAGTTACTTCCAACTTGGCTATTGTAAATAATGCTGTGATAAACAAAACATAGGAGTGCATATCTTTCCTAATTAGAGTTTTTCTTTTCTTTAGGTAAATACCCAGTAGTGGAATTACTGGATAATATGATATTTCTACTTTTTATTATTTGAGGAATTTCCATATTGTTTTCCACAGCGGCTGCATTAGTTTGCATTCCCACCAACATTCTTCTCCATATATATATGGAGAATGTGTGTGTGTGTGTGTGTGTGTGTATGAAGATATTTATTGGTCCTTTGAGTAGTCTCTTCTCCACATTCTTGCCAACACATTTTGTTTCTTGTGTTTTTTATTTTAGTCATTCTGAATGATGTGAGGTGATATCTCATTGTGGTTTTGATTTGCATTTCCCTGATGACTTGAAGTCTTTTGGAGACTTGGAGTATTTTAAGATGGTTGATTATTTCCTCTTTTATTTAGAGTATCATCAGAGAAACTCATATGTGGGAAATATTTATTTTTTACCATACTAATTTTATTTTTTAGGTTTTTATCTACATTTAGAAAGTAATAGAAAAGTTTTTAAAGAAAACTTGTAGTTTATGCTAGAATAAATAATATTTTAAAAAAGATTTTAAATGGGTTTATTAGAGAGAGAGAGCACAAACAAAGGGAGCAGCAGGCAGAGGGAGAGGGTGTAAGCAGGCTCCAGCAGTGAGCAGGGAGCCCAATGCAAAGCTTAATCCCAGGATGCTGGTATCATGACCTGAACCAAAACAGACACTTAACCATCTGAGCCACCCAGGTGCCCTAGAACAAATAACCTTAAAACTTATATGGAACTACAAAAGACCCTGAAGAGCCACAGCAATCTTGAAAAAGAGGGCCAGAACTGGAGGTATCATAATCCCAGATTTCAAGATATACTACTAACTGTGGTAATCAAAACGATAATGAATAATCAAAATAAACATATAAATCAATGGGACAGAATAGAGAGGCAGAAGTAAAACAATGATTATATGGTCAACTAATCTTCCACAAAGGAGGAAAGAATATGCTATGGAGAAAAGACAGTCTCTTACTGGACAGCTACATATGAAAGAATGAGATGACCACTTTCTTACACCATACACAAAAATAAATTCAAAATGGATTAAGGACCTAAATGTGAGACCTGAAACCATAAAAACACAGGCAGTAATTTATCTTACATCAACCATAGCAGCTTATTTCTAGGTATGTTTCCTGAGGCAACAGAAACAAAAGTAAACAGTCCAAACTCTTTGGACTGCATCAAAATTAAAACCTTCTGCATAGTAAGGAAAACTACCAACAAAACTAAAAGACAAAGTACTGAGTGGGAGAAGATATTTGCAAATCACATATCCAATAACAGGTTAGTATCCAACATATATAAAGAACTTATAAAGTTCAACATCGAAAATACCCAAATAATCCAATTAAAAATGGTCACAAGATATGAACAGACATTTCTGCAAAGAAGACATACAGATGGCTGACAGACACATGAAAATATGTTCAACATTACTAATCATCAGGGAAATGCAAATCAAAACCACCATGAGAGATCACCTTGTACCTGTCAGAATTACTAAAATCAAAAACACAAGAAGTAAGTGTTGGCAACAATGTAGATAAAAAGGAACCCTCATATGCTGTTGGTGTGAATGCAAACAAGTGTGCCTATTGTGGAAAACAGCCTAGAGGTTCCTCAAAGAATAAAAAATAGAAACATCCTATTATCCAGTAATTGCAATACTGGGAGTTTACCCTAAGTATACAAGAACACTAATTCTAAAGGCAAAATTATTTGCCATAACCAAGTTATGGAAGCAGATCAAGTGTCCATCAACTGATGAGTAGATAAAGAAGATTTGGTACACACACACAGCAGAATATTACTTAGCCTTAAAAAAAAGAAAGAAAGAAAGAAAGAAACCCGGAATCTTGCCATTTGCAACAACTTGGATGGATCTAGAAAGTATAACACTAAGTGAAAAAATTCAGTCCAAAAAAGACAAAAGTCATGTTATTTCATTCATGTAGAATTTAAGAAACAAAACAAAGAAAAAAAGAGGCAAACAAGAAACAAACTCCAGAGAGCTACAGAGAACAAACTGCAGAGAACAAACTGATGGCTACCTAGTGGGGAGGTAGGTGGGGAATTAGGTGAAATTGGTGAAGGGGATTAAGCATACACTTACCATGAGAGAACTGATTAATGTATAGAATTGTGGAATCACTATATTGTATACTTGAAACTAATATAACACTTCAAACAAAGAACTTTAAGAAAACATTATCTTGATTTCTTTTGGAATGTGGCAGGCCATAGTCCCAGTGATTGAGAGGAAAAACCCTTAATAGTTGTCTTGTATTGGCTGCTTACTATTTGCCTCCTCTTTGAGTCTAATATGTTATTTATTTCTCTCTCTTAATTCTCAAATAGCAAAACTATTTGATAGGTGAAATTGTTTTTGTTTTTGTTTTTGTTTTTGTTTTTTTCAGATAAAAACAACAATCACAGCTTAGAAAAAAAAACAAAAAAACTTTTGCTTGTCGATACATATTCAGTTTGTTTTGGATTCAAGTTTCAAACGTAAGTCTGTCAATATTTAAGCACTTAAGTGTGTCATTTTACTTCTCTATCTGAAGTCACCTCAAGATTGCTTCTACCTACTCTATATTGCAGTAATATTTCTATATCTTCCTCTCTTGCATTTAGGACTTTGTATGTATTCCCCCCCCCCAACATTTGACTGGAAAAAAAAAAACTATTTGTGATGGAGCTTATACATAGACTACTTTTTCTATGGGAAACCTTCTTGGATTTTTCTGAAAGTGTTGGCTACCTGTGCTAGAGGTCTCACAGAATATTGTGAATTATTTCTTATTACACTATAAAGACTATTTCTTGTTTGTTCTTTTCTGGATTGTAAACTCCTTAGGTATAAGTGCCATATGCAACTTATTCATATGCAACTATTGTATCTCCAGGTACAAACATGGTAGGAATTTAAAAGTATTAGCTGAATGAGAGCTTTATATAAAATGCGGGCATTCTTATTAATGGTTTACACTTGTTTATGACTTTCCTTTTAATGCTATAGCATATGGGATCATTTGCATGTGTGGTAACTATCTTTTTAGATTGCAAGTTCCATGGGATCACTGACCTTATAATTTCTATTTTTTACATCCCATCAGAAAAACTGGTGCAAAGTTTTGCATGTAAAAGTGTGCAACAATTATAGTTGACCAATCTGATGCTGGAAACATTGAAGAGAAATTATACATAACATATATTGAAAGTAATGTCTCATGTAGATCCCCAAACTAATTCAGCACAAAAATGGAGATTGCTCCATGTTTTCAAGTGTTATTTTAAAAAATGGGTTTGTTGTGTCATTAAAGAGCAGGAACTAGTAATGAGAAAAAAAGGAACAATGTGGTATAAAAGGAAAAACATTCAACATTAAAGTTCTCAGATATCAAGAAATGTGTGATTAGCTCTAAATCTAACTAGATGTTAACTTAGAAAAGTCATTTCCCTCTACCATCATTGACCACATTTTAATCTGATGGCCAAACAGATGTTTGTTGACAAAAAGTTTTCAGGATTTTGCAGCAATAAATGGAAGGACATCTTCAAAGAATCCCAAATACTTTATAAATATTTTTAGATATAAATAGTCTTAAATGTGTATACTGTTCATAGGAAAATATAGTTCCTTTGTTGAAGAGTTATAATTTTTCATCAATTGGTAAAAGGATCTTAGCTTGTGGATTCAGTATATAAACATCAGCCTCTGTTGTAGGGAAATATGACAGGGATTTGGAGGAAGAAGTTCATGAATGAAATGAAAATACACCCTCTTTTACTATTCAAGAGCCAAAGACAAATAGTTGTGCCTAGGACTATTTAATTCTAATTGTCTCTAAAGACAATTGTAAAGAAATATTACTATTTCAGGCCCCTGTTTTTAAGTCACATTATGAACTCAACAACAAGTGCTGCATGATTGGTGATCAATAAATAGAAAGTCAGAAAGAAAAAAAGAGGAGCGAGAGGGAGAGAGAATACAGAGAGAAGGCTTCAATAAATTCATTGATATGCATATATATGCATATTAATATATGTGTTTATTTGTGTATATGTGTGTAACAGTAATTTGATCTATGCCATCATATGCTTTCTTAATAGGATTTACTTTGACTAAGACATAAAAATAAAATATTTTGTTTAGCATATTCATATTTCTAGGCTTAAAAGATTTATCCTACCATCTCGAGCTAAATATAGGACTGTTCATTTGTTGAGTTACTGTTTCTAGAGTCAAAATCTCAAAATGATTGAAACAATTTTTGCATTTTATGTGCTTCTTTTAAGTTTATATGTATACTTATTTAAAAATACATTTATTTAAATTTAAATTTAAATCTGTTGAAAGACAATTTAATCTTTTTAAAAAGATGTTACTTTCTATCTTCTCCACCCCAACAACTGTTCTATGTTTCTTCTACTTCATAAAAACATTGAACAGATAATTTTAAAAGATTTTTAATGTATATATAATATATAGTGTACATATATATAAAACATTGTTATATATATTATATATTTTTCTTTTCTTTTTTTCTTTTTTTAATTGTGTTATGTTAGTCACCATACAATACATCATTAGTTTTTGATGTAGTCTTCCAAGACTCATTGTTTATGTATAAAGTCCAGTTCTCCATGCAATACATGCCCTCCTTAATACCCACCATCGTGTTTACCCATCTCCTCCACCTCCTCCTCACTAAAACCTCAGTTTCTCAGAGTCCACATTCCCTCATGGTTTGTCTCTCTCTCCAACTTCCCGCCTTCACTTTTCTTCCCTTCTCCTAATGTCCTCCATGTTATTCCTTATGTTCAACATACAAGTGAAACCATATGACAATTGACTTTCACTGCTTGACTTATTTCATTAAGCATAATCTCCTCCAGTCCCATCCATGTTGATGAAAAAATTGGGTATTCATCCTTTCTGATGACTGAGTAATATTCCATTGTATATATGGACCACATATTCTTTATCCATTCATTTGTTGAAGGACATATTGGCTCCTTCCACAGTTTGGCTATTGTGGATATTGCTGCTATGAACATTATAATACATATGGCCCTTCTTTTCACTACATCTGTATCTTTGGGGAGAATAACAAGTATTGCAATTGTTGGGTCATAGGGTGGCTCTATTTTTAATTTTTTTCAGGAACCTTTGCACTGTTTTCCAAAGTGGCTACACCAACTTGCATTCCCACCAACAGTGTGAGAGAGTGCCCCTTTCTCCACATCCTTTCCAACATAATTGTTGTTTCTTGCTTTGTTAATTTTTGCCATTCCAACTGGTGTAAGGTGGTATCTCAATGTGGTTTTGATTTCAATTTCCATGATGGCTAATGATGCTTTTTTTTCCCCATGTGTCTGCTAGCCATTTGTATGTCTTCATTGGAGCAGTGTCTGTTCATGTCTTAGAACTTCTTTTTAGATCTTGGATATCAGCCCTTGTCTATAGTGTCATTTGTGAATATCTTCTCCCATTCCATGGGTTGTCTCTTTGTTTTGTTGACTGTTTCCTTTGCTGTGCAGAAGCTCTTTATCTTGATGAAGTCCCAAAAGGTCATTTTCATTTTTGTTTCCCTTGCCTTTGGAGATGTGTTTTAAAAGAAGTTGCTGTTGTCAATGTTGAAGAGGTTACTGCCTATGTTGTCCTCTAGGATCTGGATGGATTCCTGTCTCACATTGAGGTCTTTCATCCATTTCAAGTTTATCTTTGTATATGGTGTAAGAGAATGGTTGAGTTTCACTCTTCTATACATAGCTGTCCAATTTTCCCAGCACCATTTATTGAAGAGACTGCCTTTTTCCCACTGTATATTTTTTCCTCCTTTGCTGAAGATTAGTTGAACATAGAGTTGAGGATTCATATCTGGACTCTCTACTCTGTTCCATTTGTCTATGTGTCTGTTTTTGTGCCAGTACCATGTTGTCTTGGTGATCACAGCTTTGTAATAATGCTTGAGATCAGGCAATGGGATGCCCCAGCCTTGTTTTTCTTTTTCAACATTTCCTTGGTGATTCCAGGTCTTATCAGGTTCCATACAAATTGTAGGATTGTTTGTTCCAGCACTTTAAAAAATGCCAATGGTATTTTGATCAGGATGGTATTGAAAGTATAGATTGCTTGGGCACCATACACATTTTAACAATGTTCATTCTTCCGATCCATGAGCATGGAATGTTTTTCCATCTTTTTGTGTCTCCTTCAATTTCTTTCATGAGTGTTCTGTAGTTCCTCGAGTACAGAGTCTTTACCTCTTCAATTAGGTTTATTCCAAGGTATCTTATGGTTTTGGGCGCTATTGTAAATGGAATCAATTCTCTAATTTCCCTTTCTACAGTTACACTGTTAGTGTGTAAGAAAGCAATTGATTTCTGTGCATTGATTTTGGATCCTGCTACATTACTGAATTATTGTAATGAGCTTTAGTAATTTGGTGATGGAGTCTTTTGGGTTATCCACTTAAAATATCACATCTTCTATAAAGAGAGAGAGTTTGAGTTCTTCTTTACCAATTTGAATACCATTCATTTCCTTTCATTGTTTGATCGCTGTTGCTAGGACTTCTTGTACTATGTTGAACAATAATGCCAAGAGTGGGCATCCCTGTTGTTTTCCTGTTCTCAATGGGAAGGTTCTCAGCTTTTTGTCATTGAGAATGATATTCACTGTGGGTTTTCTATAGATGGATTGTATGAAATTGAGGAATGTTCCCTCTATCCCTAAACTCTGAAGAGTTTTAATCAGGAAACAATGCTACATTTTATCAAAAAAAATTTTTTTTCTGCATCAATTGAGAGGACCATGTGGCTTCTCTCTCGTATTGATTTGTTCTATCACATTGATTGATTTGTGAAAGTTTTTTAAAGTTTTATTTATGTATTTATTTGTCAGAGAGAGTGATCACAGGCAGATAGAGTGGCAGGCAGAGGCAGAGGGAGAAGCAGGCTCCTTGCTGAGCAAGGAGCCCAATGTGGGACTCAATCCCAGGATGCTCGATCATGACCTGAGCTGAAGGCAGCCACTTAACCAACTGAGCCACCCAGGTGTCCCTGATTTGTGAGTGTTGAACAACCCTTGCATCCCATAGATAAATCCCACCTGGTCATGGAGGATAATCTTTTTAATGTACTGTTGGATCCTATTAGCTAGGAACTTGTTGAGAAATTTAACGTCCATAATCATCAGGGATATTGGTCTAAAATTATCCTTTTTGATGAGGCCTTTGTCTGGTTTAGGATCAAGTTAATTCTGGCTTCAAAGAAAGAGTCTGGAAGTTTTCCTTCTATTTCTATTTTTTAGAAACATTTTCAGGATAATAAGTATTATTTCGTCTTTGAATATTTGGTAGAATTCCCCAGGGTATCCGTCAGACCCTGGACTCTTTTTGTTTGTTTGTTTTTTAAGCAGGGCGGGGGAAGGGTTGATCACTTCTTCAATCTCCTTACTAGTTATTGGTCTATTCAGTTTGTCTATTTCTTCCTGTTTCAGTTTTGGAAGTTTATAGGTTTCCAGGAATGCATCCATATCATCTAGATTGCTTAACTTATTGGCATATAGCCATTGATAATAATTTCTGATGATTGTTTCTATTTCCTTGGGTTTTGTTGTGATTTCTCCCCTCTCATTCATAATTGTATTAATTTGGGTCCTTTCTCTTTTCTTTTGGATTAGTCTGGCCAGTGATTTATCAATCTTATTGATTCTTTCAAAGAACCAGCTTCTAGTTTCCTTGATGTGTTCTACTATATCTCTGGTTTCTAATTCATTGATCTCTGCTCTAATCTTAATTATTATTTCCCTTCTATTGTGTTGGGTTGGCTTAATTTGTTGTTGATTCTCCAGTTCTTTAAGGTATAAAGAGAGTTTGTATATTCAGGGTTTTCTATTTTTTTTTTGAGTGAAGCTTGGTTGGCTATGTATTTCCCCCTTAGGACTGCTTTGCCATATCTCATAGGTTTTTGGAACAATGTGGTTTCATTCTCATTGGTTTCCATGAATTGTTTAAGATCATCTTTGATTTCCTCATTGATCCACACACTCTTGAGTAGGATGAACTTTAGCTTCCAAGTGTTTGAATTCCTTCCAAACATTTTCTTGTAATTGTGTTCCAGTTTCAAAGCATTGTGGTCTGAGAATATGTGGGGAATAATCTCAATCTTTTGGTATTGGTTGAGATCTGATTTGTAACCCAGTATGTGGTCTATTCTGGATAATGTTTCATGTACACTGGAGAAGGAGTATTCTGTAGTTTCAGGGTGAAAAATTCTATATATATCTATAAGGTCCATCTGGTCCAAAACGTCACTCAAAGCTCTTGTTTCTTTGTTGATTTTCTGCTTAGATGATCTGTCTATTGCTGAGAATTGCATCTTAAGATCTCCTACAATTAATGTATTCTCTTTTTCTTAATCTTTTTTTTAAATTTTTTAATTTCTTTTCAGCGTAACAGTATTCATTGTTTTTGCACCACACCCAGTGCTCCATGCAATCTGTGCCCTCTCCAATACCCACCACCTGGTTCCCCCCACTCCCCCCCCCGTACCTTCAAAACAATCTGAAAAACAAACAATTAATGTATTCTTATCAATATGTCTCTTTATTTTGATTAACAGTTGGCTTATGTAGTTGGTATCTCTGACTACAGTCATTAGGTTAAAATCTAATTTGTCTGATATGAGAAATGCTACCCCAGCTTTCTTTTGAGGCCCATTGTCATGAAAGATAGTTCTCCATCCCTTCACTTTCATTCTGGATGTATCTTTAGGCTCAAAATGCGTCTCTTGTAGACAGCATATGGGTGGGTCCTGCCTTTTTATCCAGTCTGCAACCCTGTGCCATTTTATGGGAGCCTGTGGGCCCTTCACATTGAGAGTGATTATTGAAAGATATATTTTTATTGTCATCATGTTGCTTGGGAAGTCCATGTTTCCATAGATTGTCTGTATAAATTTCCATTCTATATCACTCTTGGGGTCTTTCTTCTTTTATAGAAACCCCCCCCCTTAATATTTCTTGTAGTGCTGTCTTTGTGGTCACATAATCTTTTAGTCTTTGCCAGTCTTGGAAGCTCCTTACCTCCCCATCCATTCTGAATGTCAGCTTTGCCAGATAAAGTATTCTTGGTTGCATGTTCTTCTCATTTAGTGCCCTGAATAAGTCTTGCCAGCCCTTTCTAGCTTGCCAGATTTCTGTGGACAGGTCTGGTGTTATCCTGATGGTTCTCCCTCTATACATAAGGAATCATTTCTCCTTAGCTGCCCTTAAGAAATTTTCTCTGAATTTATGATTTGCGAATTTCACAATCACATGTCTGGAGGTCTTTCTACCCTCATTGATCTTCAGGTGTGTCCTCTCTGGCTCTAAAACCCAAACACTTGTTCCATTCTCAGATTATGGAAATTCTCATCTAGGATTTGCTCAACTCTACCTTCTGTTCCTCTCTTTCCATGCACCTCCTCAGGGATCTCAATATTTCTGACTTTGGAATGTTTCATGTTATCATTATTTCTCTAATTCTGTTTTCAGTTTGACTTCTAGATCACTAATATGATCTTCTGCCCCTTTACCCTAGCTGTTAGAGTATTTAGATTAGATTGGATCTCACTGACAGCATTTTTAAGTTATGCCAGATCAGCTCTCACTTCTGCTCTTAGAGATTCTATGTTGATACTAATGGTTTTCTCCAGCCAAGCCATTGTCTGTATAACTGTTACCATGAATTCTATTTCTGACATCTTGCTTATGTCCATATCCAATAATTCTGTGGCAGAGGTCACTATCTCTGAATTTTTCCTCTGTTGGGTATTCCTCCTAATCATTCTGATGAGAGGTGGTTGAGGGAATGTACAGAGTCCAAATTTTAGACCGCAATCCAAGCAAGATGCTCCTGTTTTATAGGGACTTTAGAGTTCTTGAGTTCTTGTCCTCTTGTTCTTTCAGTCTGTCTTCTGGGAGGAGGAGCCCAACCCTATTTGGGCAGAATTGCCTTGCCCCTTGTGGTGGGGGATGGGCTCAGTGAAAAACAGTTTTGGGGAACTTTTGTTCCCTGGCAGCTTTCACTGCTGGGTTTCTGTGTCCCTCCCAAGAGTCAGAGCAGAAGTGACTGTGTCTAAACTTCTGTCTCAGAACAGAGAGATCTCAGACAGTTCTCCAGAAATCCCTCGGGTCATGCTGACTCTGTTTTTGTCTGTGTTGCTAAAAACTGCAGCAACCTGGGCTATGTGCCCCACAGCAGCACTCCCAGCCTTCACTTCCAGGTCCAGGCACATCTCTGCCCTTTGTGCTTGTAAAGCCACCAGCCAGCCCCAGTTCACATGCACACCCCCACAGCACCACGTTTCAGCCTGAGGGGCTGTCCGAAAGTCCTTTCCCTGCTGCTAACAGTCTGTGAGTCTGTGCCTGGCCCCCAGTGCTGGATGTTTTTGTGCTCCTGTGTTATTTCACCTTCCTAGCACCAGCACTTATGGCAGCTCCCTCCATCTTCCGTTTATCTTTCAATATCTCCAGCAGAATCACAAATGTGCCCTTCATACCTCAAAACTGCTGCCAGAGATATTCTGTTGGTATAGATCCTGATATATCTCCTTACATCTCATGCTGATTTTATGGGTGTTCTGAATGGTCTGGCCCATATCCAGCTCAAATCAGGGGTCTAGTTGAAATAGGCCCCCTACTTCTCTGCCATCTTGCTTCAACCCTATATAGTTTTATATAATCATTGGGCAAATTAATCTATCTATCCATCTATGTATCCATGGAGAAATTAACTTCATCTCTTCTTCATCCAAATTTATATATTCTTAATTAGCATGATTCAAATTATTTCTGATATCACAGTTTTTTTATCCATTGCACATAACCAAGTAGGTTTAAACATTCAAAAATGTAGAATTTAAAATACATTACATCTACCCATGTTATTTAATAGACCAAAAAGGGGAAAATAAATAATTGAAATAATTTAGCCATTTTAGTTCATAGAATAATAATACTAATATTAAAATTACAATTAATTTCATTAAATATTTCTTATGTTTTTCATCCAAAGGATAAGCCTCAAATTCCTGTACAAAACTTTTCCCCCAAGTCTATGTGGTAAGGTATCTTTTGGAAATCTGCTTCCTTTTTAAATGTGTGTTACCTAAATAGTTAAAATATACTGACATTCATAAATTATTTTTCCATTGATCATTTTTATTGCTTTATTTCACATTTTATCTTATTATTTATAGGACACAATAATGAACTTTCACTATTTTATTGCATTATTTAGTAAACAATGTAACAAACTAGAGAACTAAAGCAGTAAAATTAAGGTGATTTAGCAATAACATAATTCCCTGGATTTTAACTACAAGATGTTATGTTCTAAAGACGTTAAACCAGGACTCTCTAATATGGATCTGGAGCACCACAGTTTAGTTGATTTTGATTATGCATTTAAAACTTCAAAAAATAAAGAATACCTAGCTTTCAACAATGTGTTATAGTTTTCAGGAAATGGGTTTAGAACTTTTTTTGATAAGTTTAATCCTAATTATTTTATCCCTTTGAATATATTGTAAATAAAATGGTTTTTAATTTTATTTTGAGATTGTCCATTTCATGCGTTAGAAATACAGCTGATTTTTGTTTATTGATTGTGTATCCTGAAAGCTTATTAACATTTTTATTAGCTCTAAGAATTTATGAGAGGGTTTATTAAGACTTTATATATATAAAAAAGTCTGAAAATAGCTCAAGATTCTGGTTAAGACAGTGACATAAGAAGATTCTAAGCTTACCTCTTCTCATGGCCACATTGAGTCTACAGCTCCATACAGAAAAATTTCCTTTATAAAAACCTAAAGGCTATCTGAGTGTTAACTACACATTGAGCAAATAAGAAGAAAACCACATCAAAATGGATAAGAGAGGCTGGGACACAATCTTTCCATAAGCCTCAACCTTTGTCAGATGACCCACAACTAGGGGGAAATCAAACTCACCACCTTTTCCTGAGGATTAAGTGTTCAAACCCCATATTAGGTGTCCCAGCTTATGATATGTACTTAAGAGACAAGCTCCAAAAATATTTAAAAGTTTTTAAAAACTACCAGGGATCTTAACCTGAGACCTACAAAATGGTAGCAGTTTGAGAAATGCCTCTTAAATGGCTGGCATGCTCAGACTCACTCATCTAGAACCCAGCTCAGAGGCAGCTGACCATGCCCAGACTTAAAGTGAAGGAGTCACTTGGTTATATTAAAAATATAGGCTTGAGGGGAAAGCATTTAATTTAATGCACACATTTAGGAGCCTGCCAGAAATTCTCTGGGAATGAAGACTAATAGGTGTGCCATCTTTGCACTCTCACTTTGCAATCCTCTAGAGCATCACTGCATCCAAGAAGAGAACATTTACACTCATCTACTGACCCAATATTTGTGGCTAACACCCAGGGAATGCTTCTTCATCACCTGGTTATGGGGACTAAGGAAGCTTGTACTTATGGTCTCATGGGGACTGTAATAATAAGTGTCACTGAGAAAAGAGCTCATTCCCTTGTCCAGTGCCCTGATTTTTGTGACTGCCACCAGAGAACACCTCCACATTGCATTGCCTTCTGACCAGTGGGACCAGTGGGACTTATGCTTGTGGGCCTCATAGGACTGTAACTAACAAGGAAAGAATTCGTAAACAGACACCACCCCCAGAGCACACCAAGAGGCAATAGATCCTGAGTTTCCTCTTTTTATTAAGGAGGTCTACTGGCTTATTATTATGACTGTTCTCTGGGGGGAAGGCTTCTGATTAAACACATCTCTAGGAACAGAGACCTTCAGGAGTGGATGGTTTGTGGTCACCTCATGACATGCACCAGAGAATTACTCTCTTCTGGAAGGGGAGCTGTACATGTCTGGTGCCCAGTTTTTATAGTGGACACCCTTTGGTCACCTGAGTCTGGTGGTCAGAAGGGTTTACATTCCTAGTTATCACAGGGTTGTAATAATCAGAGGGAATGCCCATGGAATGTTACCACTCACAGGACACTAAGCAAATAGTGGGTTGAGGCATGCTCTGCTGTCCCTCAGTCTTTCTGTAAAGGAGGCCACTTTGTTTGTTTTAGAGAATTGGACCAAGGGGAAGGCTTTAGTTTTGGCACACATTTAGTGGTCTGTGGAGCTGTTCTTAAGGAATGTAAACTATGGTGCTCTTCTATCTTGCTTTAGCTTGCCAATATCACCCATAAAAGAGCTTATATACTCTAGGGATGTCCATATTTTTGTGATTTACACACAAGGAATACCTCCACATTGTCTGGCTCTGGGGCTCTGGTGACTAGTGGGGCTTCTGCTTGCAGCTGCTCAGAACTGTACATATTTGCATATTTTTAGAAGTTGTTGCCTGAGGGTCTGTCTTCCAGTCAGCCTGAACTTAGGTACTGAAATCCATCTCTTCAGAACACTGAAAGGTCTTGACACATCCTCAAGTACCGAGAGCTATCAAAAATATAATAGGTTGCTTAGTCAAGCAAAAAGTTTGAGTGATAACAAGAGCAGAGGGAGGGCTGAAAAAAAAAGTTTCATTTCCTATACAAAACTACTCCTTCAAGATTGGGAGTGATGATTGTTTCATCTACAGTATAGAAACCAACACAGAGAGGCAAACAAAATGAGGAAACAGAATAATATGTTCTAAATGAAAGAGCAAGATAAAATCTCGGAAAAATGTTAGAAGATGGCAGTGGAGTAGGAAGATCTGAGGCTTGCCCCTTCCTATGAACACAACTAGATAACTATCAAATTATCCTAAATACCTCAGAAATAGACCTGAAGACTGGCAGAAAACAACAATAAAAACACCACACACACACACACACACACACACACACACAGCTAAAGGTACAGAAGATACCACATTAAAGAATGCAAACAATATGAAGACACAGTTTGGTAGAGAAACATATCATGGCTGCTGTGGTGGGGAGGGAGCCACAGTCTCAGAGAAGGGTGACAGACTAGCACACATGGGGAAAATTAATCCTCATAACAATTGGCTTGGAAAGCAAGAAAGGAAGAATTTCACAAGTTCTTACAATCAGTGGAGCTGAATGCCTAGAGTTTTAAAGATAAACAATCTTGGATAGAATATACCCTAGAAGGCATTGTGCACCTCTTGGAGAAAAGGCAGGGTAAATAGCCTCCAGACATATAGGGTTAAAACAGTAATTTGAAGAGTGTCTGGGACAGATGGGAGGTTATTTGCTCATCTGGGAGCATGTCCCAGAGAGATAGCATTCATGGAAGACCCTTCTGGGAACAAAAGAACTGGCAAGTGCCATTTCACTCCCTGACCCCTCAGCCTAAGAACAAGGCCACCTGTGGGAACCAGCATAGCACCTACTCTGCCTACCTAACTTGCTTATATCAAGGTGACACACCTGTACTCTGATGGAACTGCTATTCCCAGTCACACTTGCCTCAGTCCCAGCAAGGTGGGCCCCCTTCCTCAGAAGACCAGCCCAAACATCTGCTCACACTATGTCTCCTGACCCAGGAGTTTGGTGAAGGCTCAGATATAGTGCCAGTGTCAACAGGTGTCATTTCAAGAAAAGATGATAGCATAACTAGTTATATATCACACCACATTCATGGCAGGCACCAAACACTGCTCACAACAGACAAAGAGAACCTCTGTTGTTGATGGGCCTGTGGGATAAAGTGACTAGGACAAAACAGAAGAGAACACACAACACACATTGGAGACACTCCTAGAAGTGCTGGGCCCTAGGGAACAGGGACACTACATAGCAGGACACTACAGACCTCTTCTTCATAAGGGTGGTCCCCTGAAGAATAGGAGATGTAGGTAAATTTCCTAACAGAGAAATAGTCACAGAGACTTAGACAAAATGAGAAGACAGGGAAATTTGTCTCAAATTAAAGAAAAGGACATGACCATGGTTGGAGATCTAAGTGACAAAATATAAGTAGCATGCCCGATGGAGTATTTAAGGCAATGAACATAAGGATATTTGCTGGGTTTGATAAGAGTGGAAGACATGATGAGACCCTTTACAAAGAGACAAAGAAGGGGCTGCCTGGGTGGCTCAGTGGGTTAAGCCTCTGCCTTCAGCTCAGGTCATGATCTCAGGGTCCTGGGATCGAGTCCTGCATGGGGCTGTCTGCTGGGCAGGGAGCCTACTTTCTCCTCCCTCTCTCTCTCTCTCCCTCTCTGCCTACTTGTGATCTCTCTTTGTCAAATAGATAAAATCTTAAAAAAAAAACAGACAAAGAATAACATAGCAGAGATAAAGGGCTCAATAAATGAAATGAGAAATTTGCTTGATAGAATGGACAGCAGGCTGGAGAAAGCAGAGGAACAAACTATTGACCTAGAAATCACAGTAATGGAAAGTCACCAAGGTGATCAAAAGAGAGAAAAAAAAAAGAATTACACAAAATGATAATAGACCTAGGGAACTCCGTGACATCATCAATGTAAAACATTCTTATTATAGGAGAGCCAGAAGGAGAGAAAAGGGGGAAGAAAATTTATTTGAAGAAATAATAGCTGAAATCTCTCCAAATCTGAGGAAAGAAACAGATATCCAAGTCCAGAAGTCATAGAAAATCCCTACCAAAATCAATAAAAGCAGATCCACACCATAACATATTGTAATTAATTTGCAAAATACAATGATAAAGAAAACATTTTAATTGCAACAAAACAAAAGAAGACAGTAATTTACAAGGGAAAATCCATAAGGCTAGCAGACAACTTTTCAACAGTAACTTTCCAAGTGAGAAGGGAGTGTCATGATCTATTAAAATTCCTGAATGGGAAAAATTTGCAGCCATGAATATTCTGTCTAGCAAGGCTATCAATCAAAGTAGAAAGAGAGACAAAGAGTTTCCCAGACAAACAAAAACTAAAGGAATTCTTGACCACTGAATTAGCCCTGACAGAAATATTAAAGGGGAGGCTTTGAGTGGAAACTAGAGACCAAAAGTTACAGTATAATGGTAGGAAATACAAAACCAGTAAAAATCAATATTTATACAAAAATTGGTCAAGAGTGTTGCAAAATAAGAGGATGTAAAATATGACAATATATACCTTAAACATGTGGAGGACAGGAGTAAAGAAAGGTTCAAACTTAAGCATCAATTTAATATAGAGGGCTATGTGGATAAAAGGTTATATAAAACCTAATAACAGTATATCAAAAACTGTTAATAAATATTCAATGAATGAAAAAGAAATCACTAAAGAAAATCAGCAAACCATGAAAGAAAGACAAGAAAGAATCAGAGAAAGACTTTGGAAACAACCACAAAACAAATAATAAAATGACAATAAATATATATCTCTCAATAATATAAATGAATATAAATGGACTAAATACTACAATCAAAAGACATAGGGTGATAGAATGGATAAAAAAAAAAAAAGATCCTTCTATATGCTGTCTACATAAAATTCATTTTAGACCTAAAATGAGGGGATGGAAAAACATCTATCATGTGAATGGATTTCAAAAGAAAACCATAGTAGCAATACCTCTATTAGACTAAGTAGACGTTAAAACAAAGACTGTAACAAGAGACAAAGAGGAACACTATGCAATAATAATGGTAGTAATCTATCAAAAAGATACAACAACAATTATAAGTATTTATGCACCCAACACAGGAGCATCCAAACATGTAAACTGGTTAATAACAAAAATAAAGGAACTAATTGCTAATAATACAATAATAAAGGACACTTTAACATCCCACGTTTTTCAATGGTCAGATCATCTAAACAGAAAATCAGTAAAGAAAAAGTGGCATTGAATGATGCACTGGAACAGATGGAATTAAAAGATATATTCAGGGGACGCCTGGGTGGCTCAGTTGGTTAAGCAGCTGCCTTCGGCTCAGGTCATGATCCCAGCGTCCTGGGATCGAGTCCCACATCGGGCTCCTTGCTCATCAGGGAGCCTGCTTCTCCCTCTGCCTCTGCCTGCCATTCTGTCTGCCTGTGCTCGCTCTCTCTCTGACAAATAAATAAAATAAAATCTTAAAAAAAAAAAAAGATATATTCAGAACATTCCATCCTAGAACAGTAAAATATACACTCTTTTCAAGTCTACATGGAACATTCTCCAGAACAGATCACATATTAAGCCACAAAACCAGAATCCACAAATTCAAGATCAAAGTCATACTATGCACATTTTTTTAATTTTTAAGTTTTATTTAAATTCCCATTAGTTAATATACAGTGTGATATTTGTTTCAAGTGCATAATATATTGATTCAATGTTTCTATACAACACTTGGTGCTCATTATAGCAAGTGCACTCCTTAATCCCCATTAACCATCCCATTCCCCCCACCCACCTTCCTCATGGTAACCACCAGTTTCTTCTCTAGAGTTAAGTCTCACACATTTTTGACAATGCTACGAAATGAGAATTCAAGGACAAGAAATAATCTGGAAAGAACACAAATACATAAAGGCTAAGTAGCATGCTACCAAACAATGAATAGGTCAACCAAGAAAGAAAACTAGAGATGAAAAAAGTACATGGAAACAGACAAAAATAAAAATACAGTGGCCCTTGGGTGCCTGGGTGGCTCAGCTGGTTAAAAGACTGCCTTCGGCTCAGGTCATGATCCTGGAGTCCTGGGATCAAGTCCCACATCAGGCTCCCAGCTCCATGGGGAGTCTGCTTCTCCCTCTGACCTCCCCGCTCATGCTCTCTCTCTCTTTCTCTCTCTCTCTCTCTAAAACAAATAAATAAAATCTTAAAAAAAAAAAAAAACAGTGGCCCAAATCCACTGGGATGCAGCAAAATTGATTCTAGGAGGGAAGTTTATAGCAAGACAGGTCTACCTCAAGAAGCAAGAAAAAATATCAAATAAGTAACCTGACCTTATACCTAAAGGAGCTAGAAAAAGAACAACAAACAAAACCTAAAACCAACAGAAGAAAGGAAATAATAAAGAATAGAGTAGAGTTCAATGATATAGAACAAACAAACAAACAACAAACAGTAGAATAGATCAATTAAATCAGGAGCTGGTTCTTTGGAAAAAATCAATATAATTGATAAACCCCCAGTCAGACTTACCGAGGAAAAGAGTCAAATGAATAATATCACAAATGAGAGAGGACAAATAACGACCAACACCACAGAAATATAAATGTAAGGGAATATTGCAAAAACTGTATACTAACAAATTGTACAACCTAGAAGAAATGGATAAATTCCTAGAAACATAGAAACTAGAAAACCTGAAAAAGGAAGAAATGGAAAATTTGAACAGAACAATAACCAGCAAAGAAATTAAATCGGTAATTGGAAAACTCCCAACAAAAGTTCAGGACCAGGGCATGGATTGCATGAAGCACTGGGTGTGGTGCAAAAACAAGGAATACTGTTATGCTGAAAAAAAAAAATTCAGGACCAGATGACTTCATAGGCAAATTCTACCAAACATTTGAAGAACAGCTAATACCTATACTTCTCAAACTATTCAAAAAAAGAAAGAAAGAAAGAAAGAAAGAAAGAAAGAGTAAAATTTCCGAATTAATTACATGAGGCCATCATTACACTGCTAAAAAAAAAAAAAACTCACAGATAAAGACACCACTAAAAAAGAGAACCACAGGTCAATATCCCCAATGAACATAAATACAGAAAACCTCAATATAATACTAGCAAACCAAATCCAACAAAACATTAAAAAAAAGTCATTCACCATGTTCACATGAGATTTATTCTTGAGTTGCAGGTGTGGTTTAACATTTATAAATCAATAAATGTAATACATCACATCAATAATGGAAAGGATAAGAACCATATGATCATTTCAATAGACACATAAAAAGCATTTGACAAACTACAGTATCATGTCAGCAAAGTAGGTTTAGAGGGAACATACTTCTACATAATAAAGACCATATGTGAGAAATCCACAGCTAACATCATCCTCAATCAAGAAAAACTGTGATCTTTCCCCCTAAGGTCAGAAATAAGCATATCCACTCTCATGACTTCTATTCAACATAGTAGTGGAAGTCATATCCACAGCAGTTAGGCAACAAACAGAAATAGAAGACCTCCAAATTGGAAAGGAAGAAGTAAAACTTTCACTATTTGTAGATGACATGATACTATACATAGAAAACCCTAAAGACTCCACCAAAAAACTGATAGAACTGATATACGAATTCAGTAAAGTTGCAGGGCACAAAATCAATGTACAGAAATGTGCTGCATTTCTATACACCAATAATGAAGTAGCAGAAAGATAAATTAAGGAACCAATCCCATTTACAATTGCATCAAAAAAGTATATCTAGGAATAAACTTAACCAAAAAGGTGAATGACCTGTACTCTGAAAGCAATAAAACACTGATGAAAGAAATTGAAGATGACACACACAAAGAAGGAAAGACCTTTCATGCTCATGAATTGGAAGGACAAATATTTTTAAAATGTTATACTACCCAAAACAAACTACACATTTAATACAATCCCTATCAAAATACTAACAGCATTTTTCACAGAAATAAGATAAAAAATTCTAATTTTTTTATGTAATGGCAAAAGACCCCAAATAGCCAAAACAAAAAACAAACTAACTAACTAACAGCTGGGGGAATCACAATTCTGGACGTCAAGTTATTTTACAAAGCTATCATAATCAAAACAGTAGGGTACTGGCAGGTCTCCATCCCAGGATCCCAAGATCATTAACTCAGCTGAAACAAAGTGTCAGACACTTAACTGACTGATACACCCAGGGACCCCCATGATTTCCTTTTAATTTATTCTTTGGTCCACTTGTTTTTCAGGTGTGCATTGTTTAATTTCCATATATTTTTTAAATTTTTCAAGTGTCATTCTGCTATTAATTTCTAGTTTCATATCAATGTAGTCAGAAAAGGTACTTGATATTATTTAAGTCTTCTTGTTTTGAGGCCAAACATGTAATCCATTTTGGAGAGTTTCATGTACCCTTGAGAAGAATGTATATTCTCTTTCTGTAGGGTGGGGTATTCCATATATGTTTGTTAGGTTATTTGGTCTATAACATTGTTCAAGTCCATTGTTACCTTATTGTTTTTCTGTCTGGATAATCTATTAATTATTAAAAATGTAGTACTGAACTTATCTATTATCATTGTATGGCTTACTATCTCTCCTTTAGTTCTCCCAATATTTTCTTTATGTATTTAGGTCCTCTGTGCTTGCTTCAGCAGCACATATACTAAAATTGGAATGTATTTAGGTCCTCTGATGTTGGGGTCATATTTATTTAAATTTATTGTATCTTTGTTTTAAATTTATTTACTCATTGACTACTAATATTTTGCTTTGTCTTTTGTGACTGTTTTGAATTAAATTATATTTCGTCTGATATAAATATAATTACCCAGGTCTGTATGACTTCAAATCTATATCCTTTTTTGGTGTTTCCCTGCCCTTGTTTTTAAAATATTTGCTTTCTATGTTAGAATGCTCCCTAAAATTCTATCACTTCCATCAAATAAGTATAGTTAAAACTGTATTTGAGTAGGAGCTATATTTCATTTGGTTGCTTGAAGAAAAGGGTTGATGATGTGACTGAAACAGTATTGGCCAGAAAATCAGCAGTCCAGTGTGCCACTTCCAAATAAGTCACTCAGTGGTCTGAAAATGCTGAATAGTCTCATATCCATTCTGAATTTTAGTTTGTCATGTTCTCCTAAAATGTGTTTCTGAGGACAACATCCCACATTATACACACAATTGTGTTGTGTGTATATATAGTTGATATATAAGTGAAAAAAATACTCCAAGCTAAAACTTTTGTTGGAGATTTGTGATGTGCAATAACGTGGTTGTAGATATACTCAGGGAACATGTTAAAACATTTTAACCCACTTTTCTTAAATTGTGTCTGATGTGGAAACTTCCTCCTCCTTTTGTCTATCCCTAACTCCCATGTAAAATATGTTCAATGGAGCATACTTTTGGAAAATTTAGAGTATATTATTTTCTCAGATCATCTTTCTATATAAATTCTATGATTCCTACTACAATTCTTTAGTGATGTTTCAAAGCAATCCATGCAACACTCGATAATTACTTATCTTATTATTTAGCAGAATACCCTTGGGTAGCTTTTTTATGTATCAGTATGTTTTGAATGAAAATGACAGAAAACCCTTACTCAAATTGGTTTAATTATAAAAATGTGTTGTCCTATATGATTTAAAAGTAAGGCAGATTACAAGGGTTTTATGTGAGAGTTCTACTTTTACTTCTCTCTTATTTTTGAGTTTGAGCCCCTTCAGATGTTGTTTTCATTCCCATTTGCATAGTTAGATAGCTATAGAAGTTTTCAACATCCATCATGATATAACAATATCCACATGAAAATGCGTTCCAAACATCCATATGACATATTTTCATGTGTTCTTTTCTTAGCAGTGAGGAAAATGTTGCCAAAAAAACCCCAGAGGACTTCATTCATATATCATTGGTCACATAGATATTCTCAACCCAGTCACTGGCAAGAAAGATACAATCACCAAAGTTTATCTACCACCTGTAGGTATAAATCAGGCAGCTTCCCTTGAAACATATGATTATATGCTGGCAAGTTGATAACTACAATAAAAATCAATGCTTTTAAGAAGGAAAAGGATGGTATGACATATTGAGCAGATGATATAAAAGACCTGTTGCATAATCTCAAATATTAAGAATCTCAAAGAATAATGCCTTGAAATAATTCTTTGAAATAAAATTTAGTTGAAAGAAAAACACATTGATGAGAAACATTACACAGAAGATATAAGGATCTGGGATCTATTGTCAATCCTCACATTTAAAAACTGTGTTCTTAGGCTAATCATTAAAGACATTTGAGCCTCAGGGTGCCTGGGTGGCTCTGTGGGTTAAAGCCTCCGCCTTCGGCTCAGGTCATGATCCCAGGGTCCTGGGATTGAGCACTGCATCAGGCTCTTTGCTCAGTGGGGAGCCTGCTTCCTCCTCTCTCTGTCTCTGCCTGCCTCTCTGCCTACTTGTCTGTCACATAAATAAATATATTTTTTAAAAGACATTTGAGCCTCAGTTTCCCTACCAACAAAGAGATGGTAATAGTTACTTATCATAATTCAAAAAGTACTGTGATCATAAAATGGAACAACAGATATGGAAAGATCTTTGACTTAGAAGTACTATCTTATTTTTAAAAGTATTATTTAGTTTTAAGAAAGGAGAGTCAAACTTTTCATTTGGTAATCAGTACACTTAGACACAATCCATTAAAACAAAGTTCAGTTTATGTCATGTATTTCTTTTTCTCTTACAACTTTGGTAGTTCTCTTCTGTACTGTATTAAACAATGAAAGGAGTCAAACAATCTTAAACCCACCTTTTTTTTTTTTATTAGAATGCCTTCTTGAAGATGGTAACCTGGATTTTTGATGAGTTTGCAAGCAACAGAAGGTCTGAAATCTAGCAACTCAGTTGATATAATGCTTACAGTAACATAAATGACAAAGTGTCAGTGATGACTGAGATGACAAATGACAACATGTATATTAATAAGCACTAGGCGACATTCAATCACTGTCCAATATTTTTAGTCATGTTGAAGGACAATGTAATCTTCAAATGCAGCACCTCACAGAGGAGGTGTAACTATCACCAAACAACTTCTATAACTTGGAAACTCAGCAGAAAAGTGGCAAGGTTATGCTATCTTGGTGGAGGGGTGAATGACAACTATATATTTCTTATATCCCTACCAAAGGATGAAAACAATAGCCCCCCAAACTACTGTATAGAAGACATGTCTACACATGCCTTCAGTTCACACTTTTCAACTGAATTTAGTAATGAATTAAATTAAAATATCTCTCTGTGTTTATGTTTCCCTATTTCCCTGCCTATATCATTATTTGATTGAATTACAGTTTGATCAATTTTCTCAAAGTAGTCAATCTAGGTAGAATTTATGTGGTCCTGTGTTATTAATCTAATTATGTAATGCATGTGCTATGTAAATATGTATTCATGTATATAATATACACATAAGTAATTTTTAGAGCTAAAATGCCCATACCCTTTTAAGAGTCACCTACTTTATCATTTTGTTTGCATGATTTTTTTCCATTTTAACATGAACAGGGTTTCTTAAAGAAATTTGTTATCAACATATAATGAATTTAAATAATGCAGAGACTTGACAAAAACATTCAACAACCTGACAAGGAAGCCTTGAGGTGGACAGTCCAGTCCAAAACTTATTATTCAACAAAGGGACAGGCAGATTCTCTCTGGTGGGGCAGAAATGGCTCATATTGTTGCTGTTGTCACAGCCCTAATATTTTATTCAACTTGTATTTTGTACTGAATATAAAAAAAAAAACTATCAAAAATATTTGTGTGTCTGAACTTGAATATAAGTTTATTGGGAAGACTCATACCTTCAGCTCTTATACTCATTTCCTTTCTACTGAAATCAACAGATATTTTGTTTTTTTTTCCACATAATCATAAACTAAGTGTCAGAGATAGGTGGGCATTCCAAATGTGCTCTTGAAATAACTCAGAGAATGATTATATTAAATAAAACTAACTTCGTCTAAGAGAGTAAAATATTATCTATCTAAAAACACTAGGAATAGCTGGCTTTTTATATACTTACTTATCTTTAGCATTGTATATTAGTCTCCTAGGGCTACATAAAAAAAAAAAAAATACCCAGACTGGAAAGCTTAAACAACAGAAATCTATGTTTTTTACACTTCTGGAGGCTAGAAGTCTTGAAATCAAGGTATCAGCAGGTCTGGTTTCTCCAGAGGCCTCTCTCCTTGACTTATAGTTGCCCATATTCTCTCTGTGTCCTCTACATCACTTTTCCTCTTTGTACATGCACTCTTGGTGTCTCTCATCTTGTAAGGACACTGGTCTTATTGATTAGTCCCCATCCTTTGACCTCATTTAACCTTAATTATTTCATTAAATGTTCTATTTCCAAATATAGTCAAGTTGAAGGGTAAAACTTCAACCAATGATTTTGGGTGTATACAACTCAGTCCATAACGTATAGTTATAGGAAAATTCCATCTGTTTTCAGGAAACATTTGAAATATAATTTTCAACTAAATTCAACTTAATTTGGTGGCTTTTCCACATATATTCTGTGATAAATCCTATAAATTACTTGGCACATTTATGGAACATAGTGCATGCACAGGAAATATTTTTGATCATTAGCTTCCTAAGGCACAAAATTAAAGGGGAGAAAGGCATGAGAGATAAAGAGGAGAAAGAGATTTAGAGAGAGAGAGAAATTCCATCCTTAGAAAAACTTAAAAATTGTTGAAGAAAAAGGCAGCTATATATAATGAAACAAAGCATGATCTAATATTAAAGGTGGATTATCTATAATTAGTGATACCAAAGAAGTAAAAATGGGGAGACACTTGTGGCAAGGGTTTCTGAGTAGGATCTATGAAGGATTTGAATTTGTCGTGAGCTTTAAATAAGAAACGAAGTGGAGATTCTAAACAAAGAAATTAGCATGAACAATGAGAAATAAGCATGAGGGATGGGAATGAGCATAAAGTATTTTGGTAGGTTCACTCTACACCTCTTCACTGCCTAAGTGGCAATCAACACAGTTTGCAGCTTATGGAATGTTTAATGTTCATTGCTAAGCTCAGAAAATCTGGGTAAATTATTATTTTGGATTTCAAAGAACATGTTTTCCATAGTGTTAAAACAGTATATATTTCAGATGCATGCTATTCCACGCCCCTTTGTAAATTTGTTAGCACTACGTCTATAGAAAATTTAGACACATATAGACAAATGTGAGAGAGAAAAGCAAAATATCTAGATAAAGTTACAAGTCCTTGAAGACACTGCTAATAATAAAGCATCAGAAATATGGAGTTGATCCAGATGCACATTTTTGAAGGATGTTTTTAAAATAAAGAAGTCCAAATGTATGATCAAATATCAGGTTCAATTTTTGTCAGTTTTTGCTCATAGTTTCTTAGAGATAAAACAAATACAGAACATTTATATGTATAAATTTACATACAGATATATATATAGATTTATACATACATATATATATGTTTAATTTCAATAATTTAATTCAATAATAATTTTGTCTCAAAATTGCCCCTTGAGTACAAATGAGAAGTTGGAATTGAAAAAATATTCTAATTTGGATTGGAGAACAAAGGGAGGATGCAGCTGTGTAGGTGCTGATAACTTTCATATTCTAGTTTTATAGTTTTATATTGAAGATATATGTATCTATATATAGATATATATATCCATTATTTCCTTTATATTTAGTTATATTGAATATTATATATATATATACATATGTATATATATATATCCATTATTTCCTTTCTGCATGCACCTCTAACCTTAGATTATTTGACAGACTCACAGAACAGAAGAGTTAGGCTTGCATGCCATATATTCTGTGCTTTCCAGGGTCAGCAATCAGATCCAAAGTGAGATGATTTGATTTTCTTTCTTCAGGAAATTTGAATTTTAGTTACAGAGACAGATTTAATAAAAGGCAGTTGGGCACTTGAACTTGGGCTGTAACATCAAATAGATACAGGCTCAAAACCCTTACAATACTAGATCACAAGCAAGGCAAAAATTAACAGCCTTATAGAGAAAGCTTGTCTCCAGAAAGATGGACTGCATAGAGAAAGAAGAGAGAGCATAGAACACATGACAGTCTGACTTATAGAATGTATTTGAAGCCTGGATATAATATCTAAAAATTACTTTGTTTCTTTGCAATACTGTCCACTCAAATAAACAAGCTTGAGGTTTTTATTCCTGGTGATTGAAGAGCCCCTGACTAGAATAATTTTCAACCTTATTTATATGCTTATGGATCTCCTTAACTACCCAGAAATGATGGTGTTTCATTGCATACTGCTTGCTTAGAAGACAATAAGGCATTTTCCTGTTGTACAGGGCATAACTTGTAATGGATTCTATAGACTTTCAAAAGATATTGGATGTATTTAACAACCGTTTAAAGTTTGCACTCATGTAGTAGGAACATAAATAATATTATGGAATTATGGAATTAAATTATGGCATTATAACATTTAATCCAAACATAAACTTATACCTATAAAAACTGATTTAAAGTGGCCATAGCATATGGAAATATTGCATAATGTATCAATTTGTATCAGCTATTTTAAGGATAATTCTTAACTCATATATAACTACTAAACAAGCTTCCTTCTTCCTTTAAATAACTCTCTTTCCACTGTCATTAAAGAGGAAATAGCTAAAGTGACATACTTAAACAAAACATAGTCAGTGCCTGGCCTAGTATATATTTCCATTTACTGTTTGTTGAATAAATGCATTTCTTGATCAGAAACCAAAGCTAAAGACTTTTGTGTGTATGTGTAAATTGTCCTGTAGTTGGTATCTATAAATCTGCTCTTTTTCTGTTTCCAGTAATTGCTTTATTGGAGAAGAGAAGTTACATATTTAACCTCTATAGTTTCAGGTTTGTTGTTTGTTTGTTTGTTTTTTACCTCAGACTTAATCTTTCTAAGATTATGCATAGTATGGGTGTGGACATAAATTTATGATTAATTCAACTTTATGGAAAGCAATGCTGCAGAAACCACACCCTCTCAAGTCCCATTCTAGTAAGAACTGGTTTTAGACTCTACCTTTGAGTGTGGATACTATAAGGATAATTTTTTATCACTTATTTCTGATATATGTAAAATGATTTCTCACTGATCTATGTAGAATGGCTTTATAGGTAACATGAGCTTTAATGTGTAGAAAGTCACTACCTTTAGTAAAATGAAAGGATAAAGTGCGAATAGAGGGAACATAAGCCATTCTCCTTTTTCAGAGGAATTTAGCTTTGTTTACTTTAAGCAGATATAGGTAAAAGTGGGTTTTAATTTAGGCAATACTAAACCTCACTACCAGATGATTTAAGTCTCCTATTGCAGGATAAGAGCAATAATAACAATAATAATAATTTTAAATATATTTAATGAGGCTTTCATGGACAGATCATTTTCCACATTCCATGTACTAACTTCTTTTTTATTGAGATATAATCCACATATCATACAATTCATCTGTTTCGTGTACAATTCAATTATTTTTAGTATATTCACAAATATGCTAAGACACAGCCAATTTTAGAACAGTTATATCAGCTCAAAAAGAAAAACCAAACTCTTAATGTATTACCTCTATATCTCTTTATTTCTTTAACCATCCCTAAACAATCACTTCTACGCTCTGTATAAATGACCCTGTTTTAGACTTATACAAATGGAATCATATAATATGCGAGCTTTTTGTGACTGGCTTCTCTGATTTAACATGGTTTCAAGGTTTATACATGTTGTAGAATAACACTTCATTCCTTCTTAGGACTGAATAATATTACATTTTATGGATATAATATCTTTTTATCCATCCACTTGATAATAGACATTTGGGTTGTTTCCATCTTCTGTTCATTATGAATAATGTTACTATAAACATTTATATACAAGTCTCTGTGTGGTCATACATTTTGATATCCCTTAGGTTTATATCTAGGAGTGGAATTTCTCAGTAATATAATAACTCTATGTATAAAAATTTGAAAGACTGCTAGTCTAATTTTCAAAGGAACTTCAACATTTTACATTTCCATGAACAGCTTATGAGGGTTGTGGGTTTCATTTTGTTTTGTTTTGTTTTATCCTAGTCAGCACTTGCTGCTATCACATATTTTTTTAAGTAAGACTTTATTTCTTAGAGCATTTTAATGTTCACAGCAAAATTGTGGGGAAGGTACAGAGATTTTCCATATACTTCCCCCCAGATATAACCTTCCCCCATTATCATCATACCCCTACAGGGTGGTACATTTGTTAAACTGATGAACCTATATTGACACATTATAATCACTCCAAGTCCATAGCTTTCATTATGGTTTACTCTTGCTGTGATACATTGTATGAGTTTGGACAAATGTGTACTGACATAATCTAATCATTGTAACAGAATATTTTCACTGCCCTAAGAATACTCTGTTCTTTACCTGTTCATCTTTCCCTCACCTGACTCCCCAGCAACCACTGATCTTTTTACTGTCCCCATAGGTTTGCCTTTTTTCAGAATGTCCTATAGTTGGATTCATACAGTATGTGTATTTTCAGATTGGCTTTTTAAATGTATTAATGTGCATTTAACTTCCCTCAATGCCTTTTCATGGCTTGATGGCTCATTTGTTTTCAGCACCAAACAATATCCCATGTCCGGATGTACCAGTTTATTTATCCATTTACCTACTAAGGAACATCTTGGTTGCTTCCAAATTTTGGCAATTGTGAATAAATTTGTCATGAATATTTATGTGTAGGTTTTCTAGGGATATAAATGTTCAAATATTCTTGGTAAATACAGAAGACTGTGATTGTAGATTATATGAAAGGAGTATGTTCAGTTTTATAAGAAACTGACAAACTGTGTTCCAAAACGGCTGTACCATTTTGCATGCCCACCAGAAATTAATGAGTTCTCTTATTGTTCCACATCTCCAGAATTTGGTGTTTTCAGTGTTCTAGATTTTAGCCATTCTAATAAGTGTGGAGTGATACCTCATTGTTTTGATTTGCATTTTGGTGATAACATATTACATGGAGCATCTTTTCATATACTTATTTGCCATTTGTTTATCTTCTTTGGTGAGATGTCTGTTAAAGTTTTTGCCCCAATTTTTAATACCATATGATCTAGTAATTACATTACTGGGTATTTCACCAAAGAAAGAAAGAAAGAAAGGAAAGATATATGTGGAAAAAACAAATTTGAAAGGTTTATGTGGGGTGTCTGGGTGGCTCAGTCCAACTCTTGCTTTCAGCTCAGGTCACAATCTCAGACTCATGACATTGAATCCCAAGTCAGGTTCTGTCCTCAGTGCCAAGTGGGCCTGAGATTCTCTGCCTCTTCCTCTCACTCTTTCCCTCCTTACCACTCTCTCTTTTTCAAATAAAATCTTAAAAAGAAGAAAAAATATATGCACCCCTATGTTTACTGAGGCATTCTTTATAATAGCCAAGATATGGAAACAACCTAAGTATCCATGAATAGAAAAAGAGGATGAATAAATAAAGAGAATGTAGTATAAATATACAATGGACTATTACTTGGCCATAGAAAAGAATGAAATCTTGCCACTTGTGACAACATGAATGGACCTAGAAGTTATGCTAAATGAAATGTCAGGCAGAGAAAGGCAAATGTCATATAATTTCCTTTACATGTGAAACCTAAAAACAAAATAAGACAAATGAAAAACAGAAAAACGGGAATAGATTCATAAATACAGAGTACAAACTGGTGTTCACCAGAAGGAACAGGTGAAAAAATGGGTGAAAGAGGGGAAAAGGATTAAAAGGGACAAACTTCCAGTTATAAAATAAGTGATGTGTTGAATTCTTATTGTTAAGAGTTCTTTATGTATTTTGAATATCAATTCTATATCAAATGTGTTTTTTTCAAATACTTTCTCCCAGCCTGTGTTTTGTTTTCTTATTCTCTTGAAATTACCTTCTGAAAAGTTTTTGATTTTGATGAACTTCAACTCATTAATTATTTTATGGATTGTGCCTTCGGTGTTGTATCTAAAAATCATCACTATACCCAAGATCACCTAGGTGTTGTCTTTGTTCTCTTCTGGGAGTTTTATACTTTTTTTAAGTTTACAGTTTATAGTTTTCTCTTTAGATCTATAATATATTTTAAGTTAATTTTTGTGAAGGGCATAAGTTTTATGTCAAGATCTTTTTTTCTTTGTATGTGGATGTCTCATTGTTCCAGTACAATTAGTTGAAAAGATTTATTTTGTTGTTGTTCCATTACATTGCTTTGGTATTTTCTCAAATAATAGTTGACTATATTTATGTGGTTCTATCTCTGCACTCTATATTGCATTCCATTCATGTATTTCTCTATTCTTCCACCAATGTCACACTGTTTGATTAAAGTAGCTTTATTCTTTTTATTTTTTTATTTTTTTAAAGATTTTATTTATTTATTTGACAGAGAGAGATCACAAGTAGACAGAGAGGCAGGCAGAGAGAGAGAGGGAAGCAGGCTCCCTGCCGAGCAGAGAGCCCGATGCGGGACTCGATCCCAGGACCCTGAGACCATGACCCGAGCCGAAGGCAGTGGCTCAAAGATTTTATTTATTTATTTTGACAGAGAGACAGAGAGAGAGAGAGAGAGAGAGAGAGAACAAGCAGGGGAAAGGGCAGAGGCAAAGGGAAAAACACAGTCCTGGCTGACCAAGAAGCTCATTGCAGGACTCAATCCCAGGACCCTGAGATTATGACTTGATCCGAAGGCAGATACTTAACCCACTGAGCCACCCAGGCATCCCAGTAGTTTTTGTTGTTGTTGTTGTTTTGGTTTCAAGATTTATTTATTTGAGAGAGAGAGAGAGAGAGAGTGGGGAGAGGCGGAGAGAGAGAATCTTCAAGCAGACTCTCAATGAGTGTGGAGCCCAACACAGACCTTGATCCCACACCCCATGAGATCATGAAATGAGTTGAAATGAGGAGTCAGATGCCTAACCAAATGAGCCGCCCAGGCACCCCTGATTACTGTAGCTTTATAGTTAGTTTTGAAGTTAGGTAACGTCAGTCCTCCAACTTTGTTTTTCTCCTTCAATATTGTTTATTATTCTGGGTCATTTTCCTCTCTAATGAACTTTAGATAACCAAAATGTAAATTGATGGGATTTTGACTGTCACTGCATTGAATCTCTGCATCAAAGTGGGAGAAACTAGCATCTTTTTTTTTAAGATTTTATTTATTTATTTGACAGACAGAGATCACAAGTAGGCAGAGAAGCAGGCAGAGAGAAAGGGGGAGGCAGGCTCCCTGCTGAGCAGAGAGCCCAATGCGGGGCTTGATCCCAGGACCCTGGGATCACGACCCGAGCTGAAGGCAGAGGCTTAACCCACTGACCCACCCAGGTGCCCCGAGAAACTAACATCTTGACAATATTGTTTCTTCCTCACTATGAACATGGAATATTTCTCCATGTATTTGTTCTTAATTTATTTCATCAGACTTTTATAGTTTACCTCATAAAGATCTTGTATATATCTTCTTAGTTTTATACCTGAATATTTCATCTTTAGGGATGTTAATGTAATTTTTTTTAAATTTCTAATTTTAATGTTCTCTTGCTCATTGTGTTCCATAGAAAAATGATTGACCTTTGTGTATTAATCTTGCATTATGGGATATTTCTGTAATTTCTTATTAGTCCCAAGATGGTTTTAGGGGTTGATTTTTTTTTCAAATTGTCTACATAGACAATAGCATGACCTGTGAACCAAGATAATTTTATTTCTTCCTTCCCAATCTGTGTATCTTTTATTTCCTTTCCTATATTATTACATTAGCTATGACTTCTAATACAATGTTGAGGAAAAATGGTGAGAGGGGAGATCCCTGCCTTGTACTTGATTTTAGCCAGGAAGTTTTGAGTTTCTCACCATTAAGTATGGTGTTAGTTGAAGGTTTTCTTGCAGATATTCTTTATCAATTGAGGAAGTTCTCCTATATTCCTTTTATTATGGAATGGGTATCAAGTTTTGTCAAATCCTTTTTAGGATCTATTGATACAATCAGATGATTTTTCTTTTTTCCTTGCTGACAAGATAAATTACATGAATTGACTTTTGAATATTGATTTTGCATATCTGAGATATAAATCTTACTTGATTTTATATATATATATATATATATATATATATATATATCTATATATATCTCTTTTGGAGTAATATCTTCAGGGTACTTGTTCATTTTTTTTTAAAACCATTGTGTTATATGTATTTTTGTTACTGAATTGTAAGAGTTCTTCATGTTTTCTAAATATTTTTTTTCCTATTCCATGGCTTATCTTTTATCTCTGTGGATAGTATTATTCTCCTAGGTATCTTTTAAATGAAAAAAATAGCGTCAGTATGATGTTTCTTTACAGTGATCATAACATTGATTCTTTGTAATCTACAAAGTATGGTTTTATTAAATCATGGGCTTACATTTATTCACCACAACCAATAATGGTGGTAATGATGATTATAATGATGAAAATAATAACTGTTGAGTGATAACCATTTGCCAAGTATTTTGACAAAGTTTTAATACATTTTCCCATGTAATCCCCAATATATCATCATAATAAGTGCTATTAACACTACATAATAAGACCAGAGTATATCAAAAGACACAGAGCTGACAATTGGCAGATAAGGAAAATAAATCCTAGGCTGATTTGTCATCCAGTTATACTTTCCCATGATCTGTATTCTTAAGTTTTCTCAGCTTCATCCCTCTCAAAATTATTGTTTGTGCCACCTCTGAAGGTTTTTTGATAAAGTAATATGTGCTGGGATTCTTTTTTTTTTTTTTAATTTTTTAATTTCTTTTCAGCATAACAGTGTTCATTGTTTTTGCACCACACCCTGTACTCCATGCAATCCGTGCCCTCCCTAATAACCACCACCTGTTCGCCAACCTCCCATCCCCCGCCCCTTCAAAACCCTCAGGTAGTTTATTCAGTATAAATAGTCTCTCATGGTTATCTCCCCTTCCAATTTCCCTCAACTCCCTTCTCCACTCCATCTCCCCATGTCCTCCATGTTATTTCTTATGCTCCACAAATAAGTGAAACCATATGATAATTGACTCTCTCTGCTTGATTTATTTCACTCAGCATAATCTCTTCCAGTCCCATCCATGTAGCTACAAAAGTTGGGTATTCATCCTTTCTGATGGAGGCATAATACTCCATAGTGTGTATATGGACCACATCTTCCTAATCCATTCGTCCGTTGAAGGGCATCTTGGTTCTTTCCACAGTTTGGCGACCATGGCCATTGCTGCTATAAACATTGGGGTACAGATGGCCCTTCTTTTCACTACATCTGTATCTTTGGGGTAAATACCCAGTAGTGCAATTGCAGGGTCATAGGGAAGCTCTATTTTTAATTTCTTGAGGAATCTCCACACTGTTCTCCAAAGTGGCTGCACCAACTTGCATTCCCACCAACACTGTAAGAGGGTTCCCCTTTCTCCACATCTTCCCCAACACACGTTGTTTCCTGTCTTGCTAATTTTGGCCATTCTAACTGGTGTAAGATGGTATCTCAATGTGGTTTTAATTTGAATCTCCCTGATGGGCATCTTGGTTTGTTCCAGAGTTTGGCGACCGTGGCCATTGCTGCTATAAACATTGGGGTACAGATGGCCCTTCTTTTCACTACATCTGTATCTTTGGGGTAAATACCCAGTAGTGCAATTGCAGGGTCATAAGGAAGCTCTATTTTTAATTTCTTGAGGAATCTCCACACTGTTCTCCAAAGTGGCTGCACCAACTTGCATTCCCACCAACA
>NW_019154137.1:10034453-10072502 GCF_002288905.1 Enhydra lutris kenyoni
GTGTAAGAGGGTTCCCCTTTCTCCACATCCCCTCCAACACACGTTGTTTCCTGCCTTGCTAATTTTGGCCATTCTAAGTGATGTAAGGTGGTATCTCAATGAGGTTTTAATTTGAATCTCCCTGAGAGATGATGATGTGATGATGATGAACATTTTTTCATGTGTCTGATAGCCATTTGTATGTCTTCACTGGAGAAGTGTCTGTTCATATCTTCTGCCCATTTTTTGATATGATTCTCTGTTTTGTGTGTGTTGAGTTTGAGGAGTTATTTATAGATCCTGGATATCAACCTTTTGTCTGTACTGTCATTTGCAAATATCTTCTCCCATTCCGTGGGTTGCCTCTTTGTTTTGTTGACTGCTTCCTTTGCTGTGCAGAAGCTTTTGATCTTGATGAAGTCCCAAAAGTTCATTTTTGCTTTTGTTTCCTTTGCCTTTGGAGACATATCTTGAAAGAAGTTGCTGTGGCTGATATCAAATAGGTTACTGCCTATATTCTCCTCTAGGATTCTGATGGATTCCTGTCTCACGTGGAGGTCTTTTATCCATTTTGAGTTTATCTTTGTGTACGGGGTAAGAGAATGGTCGAGTTTCATTCTTCTGCATATAGCTGTCCAGTTTTCCCAGCACCATTTATTGAAGAGACTGTCTTTTTTCCACTGTATATTTTTTCTGTTTTGTCGAAGATTATTTGACCATAGAGTTGAGGGTCCATACCTGGGCTCTCTACTCTGTCCCACGGTCTATGTGTCTGTTTTTATGCCAGTAACATGCTGTCTTGGTGATGATGAACATTTTTTCATGTGTCTGATAGCCATTTGTAGGTCTTCATTGGAGAAGTGTCTGTTCATATCTTCTGCTCATTTTTTGATATGATTCTCCGTTTTGTGTGTGTTGAGTTTGAGGAGTTCTTTATAGATCCTGGATATCAACCTTTTGTCTGTACTGTCATTTGCAAATATCTTCTCCCATTCTGTGGGTTGCCTCTGTTTAGTTGACTGTTTCCTTTGCTGTGCAGAAGCTTTTGATCTTGATGAAGTCCCAAAAGTTCATTTTCGCTTTTGTTTCCTTTGCCTTTGGAGATATATCTTGAAAGAAGTTGCTGTGGCTGATCTCGAAGATGTTACTGCCTATGTACTCCTCTAGGATTCTGATGGATTCCTGTCTCATGTTGAGGTCTTTTATCCATTTCGAGTTTGTCTTTGTGTATGGTATAGGAGAATGTTTGAGTTTCATTCTTCTGCATATAGCTGTCCAGTTTTCCCAGCACCATTTATGGAAGAGACTGTCTTTTTTCCACTGGATATTTTTTTTTCCTGCTTTGTCAAAGAATATTTGCCCATAGAGTTGAGGGTCCATATCTGGGCTCTTACTTTGTTCCACTGGTCTATGTGTCTGTTTTTATGCCAGTACCATGCTGTCTTGGTGATCACAGCTTTGTAGTAAAGCTTGATATCAGGTAATGTGATGCCCCCAGTTTTATTTTTGTTTTTCAACATTTCCTTAGCAATTTGGGGTCTCTTCTGATTCCATACAAATTTTAGGATTATTTGCTCCAGCGCTATGAAAAATACCGGTGGGATTTTGATCCGAATGGCATTAAAAGTATAGATGGCTCTAGGCAGTATAGACATTTTAACAATGTTTATTCTTCCAATCCAAGAGCATGGAATGGTCTTACATCTTTTTGTGTCTTCTTCAGTTTCTTTCATGAGTGTTCTGTAGTTCCTCGAGTACAGATCCTTTACCTCTTTGGTTAGGTTTATTCCTAGGTATATTATGGTGCTTGGTGCTATAGTAAATAGAATCGATTCTCTAATTTCCCTTTCTGTATTTTCATTGTTAGTGTATAAGAAAGCCACTGATTTCTGTACATTGAATTTGTATCTTGCCATGTTACTGAATTGCTGTATGACTTCTAGTAGTTTGGGGGTGGAGTCTTGGGTTTTCCATATAAAGAATTATGGCATCTGCAAAGAGAGAGAGTTTGACTTCTTTCTTGCCAATTTGGATACCTTTTATTTGGATACCTTTTTGGATACCTTTTATTTCTCTTTGTTGTCTGAATACTGTTGCTAGGACTTCTAATACTATGTTGAACAAGAGTGGTGAGAATGGGCATCCTTGTCGTGTTCCTGAAGGGCCATCTGTACCCCAATGTTTATAGCAGCAATGGCCACGGTCGCCAAACTGTGGAAAGTACCAAGATGCCCTCCAACAGACGAATGGATAAGGAAGATGTGGTCCATATACACTATGGAGTATTATGCCTCCATCAGAAAGGATGAATACCCAACTTTTGTAGCAACATGGACGGGACTGGAAGAGATTATGCTGAGTGAAATAAGTCAAGCAGAGAGAGTCAATTATCATATAGTTTCACTTATTTGTGGAGCATAACAAATAACATGGAGGACAAGGGGAGTTTGAGAAGAGAAGGGAGTTGGGGGAAATTGGAAGGGGAGGTGAACCATGAGAGACTATGGACTCTGAAAAATAATCTGAGGGGTTTGAAGTGGCGGGAGGTGGGAGGTTGGGGGAACCTGGTGGTGGGTATTAGAGAGGGCATGGATTGCATGGAGCACTGGGTGTGGTGCAAAAACAAGGAATAATGTTATGCTGAAAATTAAAAAAAAGAAAAAAAAAAGAGAAAGGACCCAAATGAATAAAATTATTAATGAAAAGGGAGAGATCACAACTAACACCAAGGAAATATAAACAATCAACAGAAAGTATTATCAACTATATGTCAATAAATTAAGCAACCTGGAAGGAAAAGATGCCTTCCTGGAAACCTATAAACTTCCAAGACTGAAACAGGAAGAAATTGACAACCTGAATAGACCAATAATCAGTAATGAGATTGAAGTAGTGATCAAAAACCTACAAAAAAAAAAAAATAGTCCAAGGCCTGATGGATCCCTTGGGAATTCTACCAAACATTCAAAGAAGAAATAATACCTATTATCCTGAAACTGTTTCAAAAATAGAAGCAGAAGGAAAACTTCCAGACTCTTTCTATAAGTCCAGCATTGCCTTGATCCCAAAACCAGACAAAAACTCCACCAAAAAGGGAGAATTACAGACCAATATCCCTGATGAATATGGATGCCAAGATTCTCAACAAGATCCTATCTAATAGTTAGGATAACTAACAGCACATTAAAAGGATTATCCATCACAACCAGGTGGGATTTTTCCCTGGGATGAAAGGGCGGTTCAACATTCACAGATAAATGTGAAAGAACACATTAATAAGAGGAGGGAAAGGAACCACATGGTCTTCTGAATTGATGCAGAAAAAACTTTTGAGAAAATACAGCATCTATTCTTGATCAAAACTCAGAATTTAGGGATAGAGGAAATATTCTTCAATTTCATAAAATCCATCTATGAAAAACCCATTGAATATATCATTTTCAATGGAGAATAGCTGAGAGCCTTTCCCTTAAGATCAGGAACATGACAAGCATGCCCAGTCTTACCACTATTGTTCAACATAGTACTAGAAGTCCTAGTAACAGCAGTCATAAAACAAAAAGAAATAAAAGCAATTCAAATTGCCACAGAAGTCAAACTCTCTCTCCTCATAGATGAAATGATACTTTATGTGGAAAACCCAAAAGACTCCACCACTAAATTACTAGAACTCATACAACAATTCAGTAATGTGGCAGGATACAAAGTCAATGTACAGAAATCAGTTGCTTTCTTATATACTAAGAGTGTAACTGTAGAAAGAGAAATTAGAGAATTGATTGAATTTACAATACCACTGAAACCATAAGATACCTGGAATAAACCTAGCCAAAGAGGTAAAGATCTATATGCTAGGAACTATAGAGCACTCATGAAGGAAATCAAAGAAGACAGAAAAAGATAAAAAAAGAAAAAAAAAACTCCCTGCTCATGGATTGGAAGAATACACATTGTTAAAATGTCTATGCTGCCCAGAGCAGTCTATACTTACAATGTCTTCCTGATCAAAATACCAATTCGAAGTGTTGGAAAAAAACAATCCTACAATTTGTATGGAACCTGAAAAGACTCTCTCTGCTTGACTTATTTCACTCATCTCTTCCAGTTCCATCCATGTTGATACAAAAGTTGGGTATTCATCCTTTCTGATGGAAGCATAATACTCCACAGTGTATGTGGACCACATCTTCCTTATCCATTTTTCCATTGAAGGGCATCTTGGTTCTTTCCACAGTTCTTTCCACGGTTCTTTCTGACTGTGACTGTTACTGCTATGATCATTGGGGTACAGATGGTCCTTCTTTTCACTACATCTGTATCGTTGGGGTAAATACCCAGTAGTGCAATTGCAGGGTCATAGGGAAGCTCTATTTTTAATTTCTTAAGGAATCTCCACACTGTTCTCCAAATTGGCTGCACCAACTTGCATTCCCACCAACAGTGTAAGAGGGTTCCCCTTTCTCCACATCCTCTCCAACACACCCCAAATCGCCTAGGAAATACTGAAAAAGAGAAATCAAATCATGCTACCTCATTTCAAGCTATGTTACAAAAGTGTGATCACCAAGACAGCATGGTACCAGCATAAAAACAGACAAGTAGTACAATGGAATAGAATAGAGAGTCCAGATATGGACCCTCTACTCTATGGTCAACTAATCTTCGACAAATATATCCGCTGGAATAAAAGCAGTCTCTTCAATAAATGGTGCTGGGAAAATAGGACAGCTATGTTAAAAGAATGAAACTCTATATTAGAAGAATGAATCTCTTACACCATACACAAAGATAGACTTGAAATGGATGAAAGACTTCAACTTGAGACAGGAATCAACCTAAATCCTAGAGGAGAACATAGGCAGCAACCTCTTTGACATTGGCCACAGCAACTTCTTTCAAGACATGTCTCCAAAGGCAAGGGAAACAAAAATGAAAATGACCTTTTGGGACTTCATCAAGATAAAGAGCTTCTGCACAGCAAAGGAAACAGTCAACAAAACAAAGAGGCAGCCCACGGAATGGGAGAAAAATATTTGGAAATGATGCTACAGACAAAAGGCTGATAGCCAATATTTACAAAGGATTTCTCAAACTCCACACCAAACAAACAAACAAAACAAAACAACAAAACAAAACAACAAATAATCAATTCAACAAATGAGTAGAAGACATGAACAGACATTTCTCAAAAGAAGACATACAAACGGTAACAGACACATGAACAAATGTTCAACATCATTAGCCATCAGGAAAATTCGAATCAAAATCATATTGAGATAGACCAGTTAGAATGGCAAAAATTGACAAGGCAGGAAACAACAAAGGTGGCGAGGATGTGGATAAAGGGAAACCTCTTATACTCTTGATGGGAGTGAAAGCTTGCACAGCCACTTTGGAGAACAGTGTGGAGGTTCCTCAAAAAGTTTAAAATAGAGCCACCTTATGACCAAGCAATTGCACTACTGGCTATTTACCCCATTGATACAGTTGTAGGGAAAATAATGGCCACATTCACCTCTATGTTCATAACAGCAATGTCCTTAATAGCCAAAGTCTGGAAGGAGTCATGATCTTCTTCAACAAATGAATGGATAAAGAAGATATGGTCCATATATACAATGGAATATTACTCAACCAGCAGAAGGGATGAACACCCACCATTTGCATCAACATGGATAGAAGTGGAGCAGATTATGCTAAGTGAAATAAATCAAGCAGAGAAAGACAATTATCATATGGTTTCACTTATTTGTGGAACATAAGGAATAGCATGGAGGATATTAGGAGAAGGATGTGAAAAATAAAGAGGGGGAAATAAGTATCTTTCTGTGTCTCTTACTACAGTCTTTAACCTAAAATCTAATATTTCTGATAGCAGAATTGCAACCCCAGCTTTCTTTTGAGGTCCGTTGTCATGAAACATGATTCTCCATCCTTCACTTTAAGTTTGGATGTATCTTTAGGTTCAAAATGAATCTGTTTTAGACAGCATATAGATGGGTCCTCTTTTTTTTAATATTTTATTTGTTTATTTGACAGAGAGAGATCACAAGTAGGCAGAGAGGCAGACAGAGAGAGAGAGAGAGAGGAGAAAGCAGGCTCCCCGCCAAGCAGAGAGCCCGATGCAGGACTCGATCCCAGGACCCTGAGATCATGACCTGAGCTGAAGGCAGAGGCTTATTAACCCACTGAGCCACCCAGGCGCCCCAGGATGGGTCCTCTTTTTATCCAATCTGCAACCCTGTTCCATTTTATGGGAGCATGTAGGCCATTCATGTTCAGAGTAATTATTGAAAGATATTATTTTATTTTGATCATGTTGCCTGTGAATTCTTTGTTTCTATAGAATGTCTCTGTAAATTTCTGTTCTGTATTACTCTGGGGCCTTTCTCCTTTTATCAAACCCCCCTTAATATTTCTTTCAGGGTCCACTTAGCAGTCACAGATTGTTTCACTTTCTGCTGGTCTTGGAAGATCTTTGTGTTTCCATCCACTATGAATGACACCCTTGCTGAATAAAGTATTCTTAGCTGCATGTTCTTCTCATTTAGTAACGTGAGTATGTCTTGCCAACTCTTTCTGGCTTTCCAGGTCTCTGTGGATAGGTCTACCATTATTCTGATGTTCCTCCCTCTGTATGTAAGAAATCTCTTCCTTCTCACCACTATCAAGATTGTTTCCTTGGATCTAAGATTTGCAAATTGTACTATTATATGTTGTGGCATCGGTCTGCTCTCCTTGATGTGGAGGTATTCTTCTTTGCCCCTTGGACACAAATGCTTGTTTCCTTCCCCAGATTAGGGAAGTTCTCAGCTATGATTTGCCCAAATATATCCTCTAAACCTCTCTCCCCACCCCTCAGGGATCCCGGTAATTTTGATATTGGAACTTTTCATGGTGTGATTGGTCTCTCTCAATCTGATCTCTTGGCCTTTAAGCCATTCTTCCTAGACCTTCTCGGACTTCTTCTTTTCTATCATCTTATCTTCTAATTCACTAATTTTTTCTTCTTCCTCTTTTAACCTGGCAGTCAGAGCATCCAGTTTGGACTGCATTTCATTCAAAGCATTTTTATTTTGGATTGATTAGATCTCATTTCTGCCCATAGAGATTCTATATTGCCACTAATATTTTTCTCAAGCCTAGATATTGACTTCATATTTGTTACTTTGAAGTCTATTTCTGACATCTTGCCTTTATCTATATCCATTAGGTTTGTGGCAGAGGCCACAGTGTTTTATTTTTTTCTTTGTTGGGGGTTCTTCCTCTTAGTCATTCTGTTGGGGGCTGGTTGATAGGATGTACAGAGACCAAAGTATTAACCACAACCCAAGGAAGAGTTACCTGTTTTATAAGTCCCTTAGGGTTGTTGGTCTTTTGTTCTTCCAACCTGTATTCTGGGGGAAGGTCCTGCCTCACTGTTACTAAGGTAACCAGTTTGGGGGGAATTTGTTCTTTGGCGGCTTTCCCTGGCCACTTTCTGTGTCTCTTCTGGGAGTCAGAGCAGAAGTGACCACATCCAAACCTCTGTCTCAGAACAAAGAAATTGCATCCTGTTCTTCACTGAGATCTCCAGGCCACAATGTCTCCAATTCTGTCCATACTGCTAAAAAACACAACCTCCCCAGTTGTTCATCCCACAGCAACACAACCAGAGGTGGAATCCAGGGCCAGGCTCATCTCTGTCCTTTGTGCTTATAAAACCATGAGCTGCAGCTCCTGGGTCTTGTCTGGGACTTTGCAAAAGTCTTTTCTCCACTGCTATTGGTTCTTGAGTCTGTGCCCTCCAGTGTTATATCAGCACCCTGGCACCAACATATGGCTGCTCCCCAGTCATTACTTTCAACATTATGTTATCATTTATTCTAGTCTATATCTTATTTAGTTCTGATTTTTTCTTTGTTACATTCTTCCTCTACTAAATTTTAGCTAAGTTTCTTCCTTTTTACTTCCTTGTGGTGTAATCTTAAGTTTTTATTTGGACTTCTTTTTTTTTCCTTAATACAAGTATTTCTTATATAGTGGAAAAAAGTCTCTTCAATAAATGGTGCTGGAAAAATTGGACAGCTATGTGTAGAAGAATAAAACTCAACCATTCTCTTACACCATACACAAAGATAAACTTGAAATAGATGAAAGATCTCAAAGTGAGACAGGAATCCATTAAAATCCTGGAGGAGAACATAGGCAGTAACTTGTTCAACATGAGCCATAGGAACTTCTTTCAAGACACATCTCCAAAGGCAAAGGAAACAAAAATGAAAATGAAGTTTTAAGACTTCATCAAGATGAAAAGCTTCTGCACAGCAAAGGAAATAGTCAACAAAACAAAGAGACAACCCACTGAATGGTAGAAGATATTAACAAAAGACACTACAGGCAAAGGGCTGATATCCAAGATCTATAAAGAACTTCTCAAACTCAACACCCAAAGAAAAAATAATCCAATTAGGAAATGGGCAGAAGACATGAACAAACACTTCTCCAAGGAAGACATACAAATGGCTAGCAGACATATGAAAAAAATGTTCATAATCATTGGCCATCAGGGAAATTCAAATCAAAACCACATTGAGGCACCATATTACACCAGTTAGAATGGCAAAGATTAACAAGGCAAGAAACAACAAATGTTGGCAAGGGTGTGGAGAAAGGGGAACCCTCTTTTATGGTTGGTGGGAATGCAAATTGGTGCAGCCACTTTGGGAAAAGTGTGGAGATTCCTCAGAAAATTAAATATAGAGATACCCTATGACCTGGCAATTGCATTACTGGTTATTTACCCCCAAAATACAGATGTAGTGAAAAGAAGGGTCATATATACCTCAAAGTTCATAGCAGCAATGTCCACAATAACCAAACTGTAGAAAGAGCCAAGATGCCCTTCAACAGATGAATGGATAAAGAAGATATTGTCCATATATACAATGGAATATTATGCCTCCATCAGAAAGGATGAATACCCAATTTTTGTATAACATGGAGGGGACTGGAGGAAATTATGCTGAGTGAAATAAGTCAAGCAGAGAGAGTCAATTATCATATGGTTTCAGTTACTTGTGGAACATAAAGAGTAACAAGGAGGACATCAGGAGAAGGAAAGGAAAAGTGACTTGCAACAAATCTGAGGTGGAGATGAACAATGAGAGACTGTGGACTCTGAGAAACAATCTGAGTGTTTTAAAGATGGGATGGAGTTGGGAGAGCCTGTTGGTGGGGTATTAACAGGGACATACATTTCATGGAGCAGTGGGTGTTGTACATAAACAATGAATCTTGGAACACTGTATCAAAAACTAATGATGTCTTTTATGGTGACTAACGTAAAACAATTTAAAAAAAAAGAAAAATTACAAGCATTTCTGCCATAAATTTCACTCTAGCATTTGCTTTTGCTGCATACCATAGGTGTTGGAATATTGTGCTTCCTTTTCTTTTGTTTTAAGACATATTTTGATTTGCTATTTGATTTTTTTGGCCCATTGCTTGTGCAGTAGTGTGTTGTTTAATACTTACATATTAAATATTTATTATTTTTTAAAGGAATGCAGTTTAGTATGATTACATGGAGGTACTTTCTACTCTTTGAAGTCCCATATGGGTATGTCTAGACATCTAGAACATAAATAATTCTGCATTAGTTCATCTGGATATTTCATCTATATGGTGCTTAGAAACATCAACATGACTGGGTATTCTGTTTTTATCTGTTGTTTACCATTACATAGCTATAAATATAGGAATACCTATTGTTGCTTTTGTTAAGCCTTTTGATCCTTTTTCCTTGAGAATTCCAAACTCTTGTATAGTCAAAATACTTATTATTATTATTATTATTATTATTACATTTTAAATCTTTTATCTACTTCACTTTTTACTGTTTATCTTCCACAGAGATTGCTCCCCTATTGTTGTTCATATTTTACTTGATCAAAGCCTATACTTTGGTCCATAAACAAGTCTTCTTCTGCAAAAACTGATTATATTAGATTGAATGGTAAAATTACTATTTTTATAGATCAAAATGTCAAATGTCAGCAATTTCATTTGGTTTATCATAACTAAAAATATGTCTTTGGACCATATCGAAGCCAAAATCAATCTGAGCTTAAATTCAGTTGTTAAAATTTATAATATTGCTACTCAAACTCTCAACATGATGCATCCTCATTCTTCATTTGCAATGGCAATAAAATAAATAGAAATAAAGCCTATTGATTTTTCCTTTATAATTCATATCCTAATATCCTATCTTTTTTCCATGTTTATTGTCTTAGTCTGGTGGGTCCCAAAGCACCTAAGTCTGAAATTCTAGAGTTGATGCTCAATTGCATAGCTGACTCCACACTGTGATAAACAAATTCGTATACTTCTTTCCCCACAAAACAACTAAACAAAATTCACTTTTTTTTACTCTATGGGCAATTGTAATTTGTATCACAAGTAATTTTTTTTAACATTTTATTCATTTATTTGACAGAGAGAGGTCACAAGTAGGCAGAGAGGCAGGCAGAGAGAGAGGAGGAAGCAGGCTCTCCACGGAGCAGAGAGCCCGATGTGGGGCTCGATCCCAGGACTCTGGGATCATGACCTGAGCCGAAGGCAGAGGCTTTAACCTACTAAGCCACCCAGGCACCCCTCACAAGTAATTCTTTACCAATATGGGGGAAAATTACAAATAATTTAAATAATACATTTGACTAGATTCACAATTATCCCTATAATTACGTTCTCACCCATGTGGAAACTCTTCCGTAAAAAAAGGAGGGGATGGAACTAGGGTTCCTACTCTGGGAGTTGCACATACCTCTGGGTATACCCATGGGAATGTATTATTCATCTGAATGCCATCAATAAGATATGTTGTCAAAGAAAAAAATATTGAGAACTAAAGTGTTACAAGATAACAGTACAAATGTGTCAACATGCTTTTCATAGTTTTCTACAACATGACCTATTTCAGCATATATGTATATTCTTTATTTGAAACCTCTCCTTCAGCTCTGCAGTGCAGCTTATCCTCCCCAAATATGAAATATGCATTTCTGCCCTTACTCTAGTTAAAGAAAAAGAGTTATTAGAAGTGCAAACTCTTATTATTTGATAATGGTTGTTTAAAATACTATAAGGAAGTAGGATAGTCAGAGAAGGATTGTCATATGGGACCTCTTGTATCCAAATCCTAGTCAGTGCTATTTCACCATCCTGAAATACCACTTATTTTCCCTGTCAAAAAGTAATGATATTTTGATCTTACATATCTTTCAAATTCTGATTATATACCAATATCTGCTTAAAAATACATTCACTTATCATACTAGGCATTCACTTTTATTAGCTTAAGTAAAGTTTTTTTTAATTTTTATTTATCTTTAAATTTCTTTTAGCCTAAGTAATGTTTGTCTATAAATGCTACTTTTACATTAGTAGTTTTGTGGTCTTTAATTTGCAAAGCCTTATCCTTATGTACACTTAACTTTGCTAATAAAAGAGAAGCATTTTTTCCTTCCTTCTCTCTTTCCTTCTTTTTTTTTCTTTCTTGACTTCTTGATTTCTTTTTTTTTCTTTTTTTCTTTCCTTCAAAGGGAAGGGAGACAAATTTTAATCAGGTACTCCCACATGTTCATAAATTACAAATTACTGGGTGACTTCATTATGCCAATTTACTATGCATAATTGAGCCTTTGACAAATGATTGAATGAATAAAATCTTTAATCTTCCATTTTGTATTAAATATATTCTCTCTGAAATGTGCTGTCACAATCAAAAAGTTTAGTGTTAATTTCCTAAAAAAATACTAAATATACTTCCACATGTAGCTACTATGAAAAGAATATATGTTGGCTAATTGACTGTAATAAAAATAGTATTTGAAATATAAGCCCTTAAAACACCTGAACTGATTGCATTAAAATCTGTCCAAGTGCTTCTTAAATGCCACATATGAATGAAATCATAGGGTCTTTTTCTATCTCTGACTGATTTATTTGGTCTAACATTATACTCTCTGACTCCGTCTATGTTGTTCCAAATGGCAAGATTTCATTCTCTTTTGTATGATGGAATAATATTCCATTGATATGTACACCGCCACTTCTTAAAAAAAATTAATAATTCTTGGGGCTCCTGGCTACCTCAGTCAATTAAATGTCTGCCTTCAGTTCAGGTCATGATCTCAGGGTCATGAGATCAGACCCAACATAAGGCTTCCTGCTCAGTGGGGAGTCTGCTTCTGCCTCTTCCTCTGCTTCTCCTCACAGCTTGTACTCTCTTTCTCACTTTCTCTCTCTCAAATAAATAAATTCTTTAAAAAAATTATTTCTTTATTTTTTTGAGAGAGACAGTCCATGACCAGGGGGTGAGGTGGGCAGAAGGATAGGGAGAAGCAGACTCCCTGATGCACAGGGAGCCTGACTTGGAGCTCAATCCCTGGACCCCCACCAAGATCATGACCTGAGTCAAAGGCAAATGCTTAACTGACTGAGCTACTCAAGAGAGCCTATACTACCACTTCTTTATCCCTTCATCAGTCAATGGATCTTGGGCTGCTTCCATAGTTTGGCTATTGTGAATAATGCTGCAGTTAATATAGGGATGCACATATCCTTTGAATCTTTGAATTAGTATTTTTGTGGGGTCTGTGTGTGTGTGTGTGTGTGTGTGTGTGTGTAAATACCCAGTAGCACTATTGCTGGATCATAGGCAGCTCTATATTTAATTTTTTGAGGAACCTCCACATTTTTTTTTCCACAATGGCTGCACCAATTTGCATTTCCACCAACATCACAAGAGGGATCCCTTTTCTCCACATTCTCACCATCAGCTGTTATTTCTTGTGTTTTTTATTTTAGACATTCAGACAGGTGTGAAGTGGCATCTTATTATAGTTTTGATTTTCATTTCCCTGATAGTAAGTGATGTTGATCATCTTTTCACATGTCTGTTGGCCATGTGGATTTCTTCTTTGGAGCAGTGCCTGTTCAGGTCTTCTGCCCATTTTTTAATTGGATTATTTGTTTGGGGAGTGCTGAATTGTATAAGTTCTTTATATATTTTAGATACTAACGCTTTCTTGGCTATGTCACTTGCAAGTATCTTATCCCATTTAGCAAGTTGCCTTTTAGCTTTGTTGATTGTTTCCTTCACTGTGCAGAAATTTTTATGTTGAATTAATCTCAATAGTTTATTTTTTATTTTATTTTCCTTGCCTCAGAAGACATATCTAAAAAAAAATGTTCCTACAGTCAATGTCACAGTGATTACTGACTGTGTTCTCCTCAAGGATTTTTATGGTTTCAGATCTCATATTTAGGTCTTTGATACCATTTTGAATGTATTTTTTGTATATGGTGGAAGAACGTGGTCTAGTTTCATTTTTTTACATATGGCTGTCCAGTTTTCTCAACACTATTTGTTGAAGACACTGTCTTTTTCCTAATGTATATCCATTCCTCCTTTGTCAAAGATTAATTGACCATAATAATTGTGGGTTTGATTCTGGGTTTTCTGTTCTATTTAATTGATCTATGTGTCTAACTTTATGTCAGTATTGTATTGATTTATTTATTACTGCTTTATAACATAGCTTGGAATCTGAAATTGTGATGCCTCTAGTTTAATTTTTCTTTTTAAGTTTATTTCTGCTATTTGGGGTCTTTTGTGTTTTCATACAGATTTTAGGGTTGTTCTAGTTATGTAAAAATGTTGTTGATATTTTGATAGGGATTGCATTAAATGTGTAGATTACTTTGGCAAGTATAATAATTATAACAATATTTGTTTTTCCAACAGTTGAGCATGGAATTACTTTCCATTATTTTGATTATCTTGACTTTTTTTCACCAGGGTTCAAAATATAGGTCTTTTACCTCTTTGGTTAAGTTTATTTCTCTATATTTTATTGTTTTTCCTGCAGTTGTAAATAAAATTTTTTTTCTTGATTTTATTTTCTGCTGCTTCATTACTAGTGCATATGAGTACAAAAGATTTATGTATGTTGATTTTATATTCTCTGACTTTATAAAATTCATTTTTCAGTTCTAGTATTTTTCTTAGTGGAATCTTTAAGGATTTCTATATACAAGAGCATGTCATCTGTATATACTGAGTGTTTTACTTCTTCCTTACCAATTTGGATGTCTTTTATTTCTTTATCTTGTCTAATTGCTTTGGTTAAGAATTTCAGTACTATGTTGAATAAAAGCAGCAAGAATTGACATCTTTGTCTTATTCCTGACTTTAGGGGAAACACTCTCAATTTTTCACCATTAAGTATTATGTTGACTAAGTTTTTCATATAAGCAAAATGAGGCAAAAAAGAGAGAGAGAGAGAGAGAGAGAGAGAGAGAGAGAGAGTGGCAAACCAGGAAACAGACTTAGTAATAGAGAACAAACTTATGGTTAGTAGAGAGGTGGTAAGTGGGAGAATGGTGAAATAATGAATGGGGATCAAGAAGTACATTTCTCATGATGAAACACAATTTTTAAAAAGCTGTCCAAATGCAAATGGCCAAATGCAAAGAATGGTACTTTTTAGAGTTGTCCATTTTTATGGCAAAAGTAGTGAATAATGACGCTGACAAGTTCCAAAGCTGTGCTGTTAAAATGGGCCAATTATGGCTGGCTTGATTTATGTTTAAAAAAGCAACACTCCAATCTATACTAGCTTTGGTGTTTAAAAAAAAAAAGTGGTTTATATTTTCCTCTTAGAACTGAGTTTCATGGAGTTTCTTGCCTCGTGAATACTGTAATGATTTATGGGGGTAAGATTGTAGTAATAATTTCTGGCAGCTACAGTATAACACTTGAGCAGTTTCCTTCCTTTGTATTTGGCATTGCTCTTATGTTTGACCATTTTCATCCAGAGAGAACTGATGGAGTGGCAGAAGAGTTTTTTGAAGATGACAGAAATAATACATTTCCATAATGCTTCATTATGGAAAGAATGTTCTAGTTATAGTCCTTGATATTTCTATATCTAGGAGAAACTTGAAAAACTGCTTTACATAACCCTGAGGTGCTTTTAGTTATAAATGGCTTCTATAATAAGATGTTTTGAATGCCCTGGATTTTCCTGTTTTTAAATTTACCTGAGGTGTCATGATCTTCACAAAATCTCTGTTACTAATTTTCTCCTTTTTAAAAAATTGTGTTTGCCCCATAGTTAGTGAATAATATATTAATAAGCATGTAAAATTAATCATTGTCTCATTGCCTTTTTGGTTTTGTCTTCTTCAATGTCTCTGCAGTTGGCTACAAAACGATAATCATGGCATGATAATGGAAAATAATTTAAAGTCCTAATTTATGTTTTCCCACCTTTCTTTGTTGTTTCATTTTGTTTATATTTTATTTTATTTTTTCAATGTTCCAAGATTTATTGTTTATGCACCACACCTAGTGCTCCATGCAATACATGCCCTCCTTAATACCAACCACCAGGCTCACATAACCCCTCAACCTCCTCCCACCCAAAATGCTCAGTTTGTTTCTCAGAGGCCAGTTTCTCATGTTTGGCCTCCCCCTCTGATTTCTCCCAATTCACTTTTTATTTCCTTCTTCTCATGTCCTCTATGTTATTCCTTATGCTCCACAAGTAAGTGAAACCATATGATAACTGACTCTCTCTGCTTGATTTATTTCAAACAGTATAATCTCTTCCAGTCCCGTCCATGTTGATACAAAAGTTGGGTATTCAACCTTTCTCATGGAAGCATAATACTCCATTGTATATATGGACCATATCTTCTTCATCCATTCGTCTGTTGAAGTGCATCTCAGCTCTTTCTACAGTTTGCTGATTGTGGCCATTGTTTCTATGAACGTTGGGATACTTTTCACTACATCTGTGTCTTTGGGGTAAATACCTAGTAGTGCAATTGCAGGGTCATAGGGAAGCTCTATTTTTAATTTCTTAAGGAATCACTACACTGTTTTCCAAAGTGGTTGCACCAACTTGCATTCTCACCAACAGTGTAAGAGGGTTGCCTTTTCTCCACATCCTCTCCAACACTTGTTTTTTACTGTCTTGTTAATTTTGGCCATTCTAACTGGTGTAATGTAGTATCTCATTGTGGTTTTGATTTGAATCTCCCTGATGGCTAATGATGATGAACATTTTTTCATACATCCATTAGCCATTTGTATGCCTTCTTTGGAGAAGCGTCTGTTCTTGTCTACTGCCCATTTTTTGACATGATTATCTGTTTTTTGGGTGTTGAGTTTGAGGAGTTCCTTATAGATCTTGGATATCAGTCATTTGCCTGTAGTGTCATTTACAAATATCTTCTTCCATTCAGTGAGTTACCTCTTTGTTTTGTTGACTGTTTCCTTTGCTGTGCAGAAGCTTCTGATCTTAAAAAAGTCCCAAGAGTTCATTTTCACTTTTGTTTCCTTTGCCTTTGGAGACATATCTTGAAAGAAGTTGCTGTGGCCGATGTCAAAGAGGTTACTGCCTATGTTCTCTTCTAGGATTTTGATAGATTCTTGCCTCACGTTGGGGTCTTTGATCCACTTCGAGTTTATCTTTGTGTATAGTGTGAGAAAATGGCTGAGTTTCATTCTTCTGTACATAGCTGTTCAATTTTCCCAGCACCCCTTATTGAATAGACTTTTTTTCCCACTGGATATTTTTTCCTGCTTTTTCGAAGATTAGTTGACCATAGAGTTGTGGGTCCATATCTGGACTCTCTACTCTGTTCCACTGGACTATGTGTCTGTTTCTGTGCCAGTACCATGCTGTCTTGGTGATCATAGCTTTGTAGTAAAGCTTGAAATCATGCAATATGATGCCCCTGGTGTTGCTTTTCTTTTTGAACATTCCCTTAACAATTGGGGATTTTTTTCTGGTTCCATATAAAATTTAGGATTGTTTGTTCCAGCTTTTTGAAAAATGCCAGTGGAATTTTGATTGGGATGGCATTGAAAGAATAGATTGCTCAGGGCAGTATAGACATTTTAACAATGTTTATTCTTCCATTCCATGAGCATGGAATGGTTTTACATCTTTTTGTGTCTTCTTAAGTTTCTTTCATGAATGTTCTGTAGTTCCTTGAGTACAGACCCTTTACATTTTTGGTTAGGTTTAGTCCAAGGTATCTTAGGTGTTTTGGTGCTATTGTAAATGGAATTGATTCTCTACTTTCCTATTCAATAGTTTCATTGTTAGTGTATAAGAAAGCAACTGATTTCTGTGCATTGATTTTGTATTCAGCCACATTACTGAATTGCTGTATGAATTCTAGCAATTTGGTGGTGGAGTCTTTTGGGTTTTCTATATAAAGTCCCACATTTATTTCTTTTCTTTCCCAGTTTTTTTTTAATTTAAATTCTAGTTAGTTAACAGATAGAGTAATGTTCCTTCCAGGAGTAGGTTTTATTTATTTATTTATTTATTTATTTATTTATTTATATTTTGAGAAATTCCAGTTACTTTACATATATTGCAAAATTGGTTTCAGTTTTAAAATTCAGTGAATCATCAATTACATATAGCACCCTGTGCTCATCACAAGAGGTTCCCTCCTTAATATCCATCACCCACTTAGCCTATCCCTCCCACCGCCCTCCACAAACTCTCAGTTTGTTCTCTATTTTTAAGAGTCTTATAGTTTGCTTCTTTCTCTTTTTATTTTCCTTTCCCTATGTTGATCCTTTGTTTCTTAAATTTCACATATGGTGAAATCATATGTTATTTGTCTCTGACTGACTTATATCACTTGGCATAGTACAGTCTAGCTCCATCCATGTAACTGCAAATGCCAAGATTTCATTCTTTCTGATGGCTGAGTAATATTGCATTGTATATATACCATCTCTTACTTATCCATTTATCAGTTGATGAACATTGGGGCTCTTTCATAATTTGGCTATTGTTGATAATGTTGCTATAAACATTGGCGTTCATGTGCCCCTTCATATTAGCATTTTTGTATCCTTTGCGTAAATAATTGGTAGTGCAATTGCTAGGTTGTAGGATAGTTCTATTTTTAACTTTTTGAGGAACTTCCATACTCTTTTCCAGAATGGCTGCACAAGTTTGCATTCCCACCAATAGCATAAAAGTGTTCCCCTTTCTCTGCATCCTTGCCAATACCTGTTGTTTCCTGTGTGGTTAATTTTAGTCATTCTGACAATCATCTTTCTTTATTTCTTTTTTTTAATTTTAATCTTATTTTTCTTAAAAATAAATTAATATATAGTGTATTATTAGTTTCAGAAGTAAAGTTTAGTGGTTCATCAGTTGCATCGAATACCCAGTGTTCATTACATCAAGTGCCCTCCCTAATGCCCATCAACAGTTATCCCATTTTCCCATCCCCCTCCCCTCCAGCAACACTCATTTTGTTTCCTAGAGTCTCTTATGTTTTGTTTCCCTCTCTTATTTCATCTTGTTTTATTTTTCCCTCCCTTTCCCTAAGCTCCTCTGTTTTGTTTCTTAAATTCTACATATGAGTGATATCATATAATAATTGTCTTTTTCTGATTGAGTTATTTCCATTAGTATAATACCCTCTAGTTCCAACCACATCATTGGAAATGACAAGATTTCATTGTTTGATGGCTGAGTAATATTTCTTTGTGTGTGTGTGTTTGTGTGTGTGTATGTGTACATACCACTTCTTTATCCATTCATCTGTTGATGGACATCTGGGCTCTTGGCATAATTTGGCTATTGTGGGCATTGTTGCTATGAACATTGGGATCACTACAGTTGTATCTACTAGATACTTGTATCTACTAGTAGTGCAATTGCTGGATCATAAGGTAGCTCTATCTTCAACTTTTTTTTTAAGATTTTATTTATTTATTTATTTATTTATTTGACAGAGATCACAAGTAGGCAGAGAGGCAGGCAGAGAATGAGAGGAGGAAGCAGGCTCCCTGCTGAGCAGAGAGCCTGATGTGGGGCTCGATCCCAGGACCCTGGGAACATGACCTGAGCCTAAGGCAGAGGCTTTAACCTGCTGAGCCACCCAGGTGCCCTATCTTCAACTTTTCGAGGAAACTCCATACTGTTTTCCAGAGTGGCGGTACCAGCTTGCATTCCCACCAACAGTGTAAGAGGGTTCCCCTTTCTCCACATCCTTGCCAACATCTGTCATTTCCTGACTTATGAATTTTAGCCATCCTGACCAATGTGAGGTTGTATATCATTGTGGTTTTGATTTGTATTTCCCTAATGCTGAGTGATGTTGAGCATTTTTGTGTCATGTGTCTGTTGGCCATTTGCATGTCTTTTTTGGAGAAGTGTCTGTTCATGTATTCTGCCCATTTCTTGATTGGAGTAATTGTTCTCTGGGTTTTGAGTTTGATAAGTTCTTTGTAGATTTTTGATACTAGCCCTTTATCTGATATGTCATTTGCAAATACATTCTCCCATTCTGTCAGTTGTCTTTTGGATTTGTCTACTCTTTCCTTTGGTCTGATATCATGTTCAAGTACATGTTGTTATCTGAGTACATTTCTTTCTAGTTGTGTAGACAAATTCTGATATGTAATGATAAAGATTAAGCATAGAACTAATGTGTATGAAAAGTTTATTTTTGTTCTTTTATTATGGATCACTTTTTCTAATTTTTATTTACATATATTAATATTATTTATTGACATCACACCATATTATTTATGATTTTTACAACATAATTAACTTAAAGAAGAAGCTGACCCAGAAATATGGTAATCATTTTTTAGTATTTTTGTTTACTTGTAAAAATATGCAGAAAAAGAATATTAAATTTAAACCTTCCAAGGAATAGTCATCATTTATTCTTTGTGGACCATGATTTTGTTTTTATATCAAGGCAAAGGGGAGAAAAGATGAAGACATTTTATCATCATCAAATTGTCCCAAATTTAAAAAATACCATCAGAGAATTTATGAATTTAAACATTCTAATTATTTAGATTGTTGAGTCAATTAACACTTTTCTTACATGTTGATATCCCAGGCTTACTTCCAGATTTTAGAGATCTAATTATATAATGTGGTATAAAAATATTTAACCTTAAACACTGGTTTATTCAAAAGATATCCAAAATATAAGACTGCCAAAGTAAGTATGACTTGTTATGGAACTCCATGAGGGCAGAAGCCATTTGTTATTGTTAAACATTATATCTTCAATATTTAGTAAAATGCTATTATTCAATGATCAGCATACAGAAAATATACAGTAACAGTCAATATAATTTTATTATTGAATACATTGATTGTCACAAATTTTTCCACTAATAAATAGATTTCTAAAAATTATCACCACTAATGATTCTGAGAGAACTTAGACTCCAGTATAAATACTCTCCCAGAGACATTTATTTTCTGGATGCCTCATTTTAGGACCAAAAAGATACTTAAATCTGGAACTAGCTTTAAATATATTTTAAAATATTCATGTTGAATCACAGTAATCTCTCAAATATCTTTTAATTAAAACAAGAAAAATGATTATAGGTATTGTGAAAAGTGCACACGCACACACACACACACACACACACAGAAACTATTTTAGAGAAAAATTGTCCAGTTGAATGAGTGGGGCATGCATTTGTGAACTGAGGAACCTATCATTTTGTAGTTTTCTATTGTAATGGTATAGACTGTGGAAGTAAACCATTTAGCAATAAATGAAGAAATGTACAGTTAGTAACATTCATTAACTTTTTTACATACACAGTAAAATCATGGCTTTCTAAGATTTAGGTAACAGATTTTTTTTTTTCTTTTAAGATTTTATTTACTTAGTTGACAGAGAGAGATGCAGTGAGAGAGGGAGCACACGCAGGGGGAGTGGGAGAGGGAGAGGGAGAAGCAGACTTCCCATGGAGCCAGAAGCTTGATGCAGGGCTCAATCCCAGGACTGTGAGATCATGACCTGAGCCAAAGGCAGACACTTAATTATTGAGCCATCCATCTGCCCCAACAGATAATTTTTGACAATTAAAATTTTCTCAAGCTTTACACAAGTATTCTACATTATCTTTATAATTTTTTGTTTGGCCAAGACCAATGATCCCTAGATTCAGGAAGAATGAACTGACCTGGTTCATATAATAATAATAATAACAACAACAACAATGTATAATATACATGTCTTCTAACACATAATAATGTTAGAAAAAATATGAATATTATATAATATATAACATGTATATTTTATATATGAAATATATATTTCTAACATATAATAATATGTTAGAAAATTATGAATTAATTTTAATTATTTTTGAGAATTTGTCTAAAAAATGTTATTGGTTAGAAAGTTGTCTGATTTTAGAATTATTGTTTTCTTTTGAACATTTTAATTCTTGTGATAAAGGCCTTTAAAAAAAGTTTCCCATGTTAGAAAATACAATAATAACTATTAATGTTTTCTGTGAGGCTTGGGAATATGGCAGAGTAGGAAGACCTGTAACATGTTCAGTGTTTACAACTAGACATCACTCAAATCAGATTAAAAAAAAAAAAAAACCAAGAGAGTTATCTGAAGACTGGAAGAACAAACTCCACAACTAAATGTAGAGAAGAAGATGTATATGATAGATCATGAAGGGCAGAAATAGTGGTTCGGAACTGCATGCAGGAAGATGGGAGGTACAGGTGTGAACAGGGGAAGCATCAGGGAACCCAAATAGAGAAAAGAAACCCCCATAATATCTGGCCTTGAAAATCAGAGTGTCTGAATCCCATGAATTTGTATGACCACCAGTGTGACTTGGAAACTGTAACTTTAAGAGTCAGCTGCAACACCAAGCCCAGAAGGCCAGTGATAGCTGGCCTTAAAGAGCCAAAAGCCTATAGAAAGGAAACATAGCAGTGACAATTTGAACCATGGAAGGGAAATCTGTTTATACCAATTTTGGGCATGTTGGAGGACTTCTCCAGGAGTAGAAAAGCTGGCAGTTGGCATTTTCCTCCCCTGTGACACAGCATAAACACAGAGCTACCTTTGGGAGTTGGTCTTGCACAGACACTCACTACCTAACCTGTTAGCAGGGCATCCTGCCCCTGAGTTCTCCTGAGGGTTCACACACTCCAAACCTGCTGGTCTTGGCTTTGGGATCATCATAAATTTTCCTAATACTATGCATACCCAGCTGCCACATGCACAGATACCATGAGCCACACCCAGCCAGCCACACAAAGAGATGCCATGAAACCCTGGCTGCCACTGTGATTCAGAGGATCTGGCCTAAGAGTAACAGCTCAGTGGAAAATTCACTAATACTTCTGGTCCACCCCCAAGCCTTTCTGCAGTTATACCCCCTCAGAACCAGCCTGGCTTGGTTTCACTAACAACACAAAAAGTAAGCACAGCGTGCAACAGGCAGAGAGTCAGTGCAGATATCTGGACTGAAAGAAAAAGTGACAGGTAAAACAGGATGCAAGCATCACACATAAGAGACCACCCGAAGTGCTAGGTTCTGGTGAACAGGGGACAATGTGCTGCAGAATACCATAGGACCTCTTTTCACAAAGTCACTACTTTAAAGAGAAGAAGATGTAGCTAACTTTCCTAACATCCAGAAACAGACACAGAGAGGTAGACACAATGAAAAGACAGAGAAATATGTCCTAAATGAAAGAACAGGAAAAATCACAACAGGAGACCTAAGTGAAACAAAAATAATTGTAATATGCATGACAGAAAATTTAAAGTAATGATCATAAAAATACTACTACAGAAAAAAAACAGTGGAAGAAATCACTGAGACCATAGAGAAAGAGATTAAAATAAAATCAGAGATGAATAACTCAATAAATGAAATAAAAAATACCGTAGATGGGATAAATAGTGGGTTATAGGAAGCAGAAGAATGTATCAGTGACCTGGAGAACAGAGTAATAAAAAAGCAATCAAGCTGAACAGGTGAAAGACAAATACTGCATAATAAGAATAGACTTAGAGAACTCAGTGACTCCATCAAAAGTAATGACATTTGCATTATAGGGATCTTGGAGGGAGAAGAGAGAGAAAGGGTAGCATGAATGTTTTTAAAGAAATAATAGCTGAAAACTTCCTGAATCTGGGAAAGAAAACAGAGATCCAGATTCAGCAAGCACAGATATCCTCCAAAATATTCAACCCAAGGATATCCACACCAAGACACATAATAATGAAAATGGCAAAAAAGAAATAATGATAAAGAATTTTAAAGGTTGCAAGAGAAGACTGTAACAGAAAAAAGAAACCACCTAAAGCTCTCAGCTTATTTGTCAGCAGACACTTTACAAGCCAGATGTATAGGCATGATGCATTCAAAGTGTTAAAAGAGAAAAAAATGTGAGGCCAAGAGTACTCTATCCAGGAAGGATATCATTCATAATAGGAAAAATAAATAATTTATCAGACAAACAAAGAATTAGTTACTACTAAATCAACCCTACAAGAAATAGTAATGGGGACTCTGTGTATGAAAAACAAAACCCAAAAGTAAGAATAAGAATAATAGGAAGCACAAAAGAAAAAAAAAGTATATCTGTAAAAATCAGTCAAGAGAAGCAAAAAAATAAAATGATGTAAAATAAGAGATATGCAAAAACATAGAGTAAGGAAACCAAGTACATCACTAAACAAAACCAGCAAACCATGAAAGAAACAAAAGAGAGATTCAGATAAAAACTTCAGAAACAACTGCAGAACAAGGAACAAAATAGCAATAAATATGTATATATGAATAATTACTTTGAATATAAATGGAATAATGCTCCAATCAAAACACATAGGGGGACAGAGTGGATTAAAAAAATATATATCTCTGTTGCCTACAGAACCTACCAAATGGGAGAAGATATTTACAAGTGATATAACCAGTAAAGAGTTAGTATCCCAAATATGAAACACTCACAGATTGAAAGTGCGGTGATGGAGAAATAGTTGACATACAATGGATGTCAAAAGAAAACCAGAGTAGCAATACTTCCATAAGTCAAAACAGACTTTAAAACAAATTCTGTAAAAAGAGACAAAGAACACTATGTAACAATAAAGGAAATAATCCAAGAAGGTATGAAAATTTTATATATCCCCATCATGGAAGCACAAAAATACATAAACCAGTTAAAAACAAACATAAAGAAACACATTGATAGTAATACAATAATAGGAAATTTAACACACCACTTCTATCAAAGAACAGATCATCCAAACAGAAAATCAATAAGACACTGCACCACATGGATTTAACAAATATGTTCAGAACATTCCATCCTAAAACAACAGAATACACATTCTTTTCAAGTGCACATGGAACACTCTCAAGAACAGATCACATATTATACCACAAAACAAGCCTCAGAAATTCAAGAAGATCAAAGTCATACTGTGCATCCTTTTTGACCACAACATTATGAACCTAGAAATCACTCAAAAAGAAAACTTTGGAAATATCACAAATACATGTAGGTTAAATAACATATTACTAAACAATAAATGGGTCAACCAAGAAATCAGAGAAGAAAATTAATTTTACATAGATAAAAGTAAAAGTGAAAACACAATGATCTCAAACCTTTGAAATCCAGCAAAACCTTTTTTTAAGAGGGAAGTTTATAACAATACAGGACTACTTCAAGAAGCAAGAAACAGCCTAACCTCAGACCTAAAGGAGCTAGAAAAATAACAAGCAAAACACAAAAGCAGCAGAAAGAAGGAAATAATAATAGTTTGGTTGGTTCAGCCTATTGCATGTATGATTCTTATTCTCAGCTTAGTTCTTGATCTCAGGGTTGTGAGTTCAAGTCCTGTGTTGAACTCCACACTGGATGTGAGGCCTACTTAAAAAATGGAGAGGAAATAAATGAGATAGAAACTAAAAAATCATTAGGACAAATCAATAAAACCAGGAACTGCTTCTATGAAAAGATCAAAAAAATTGATAAACCTCTGCCCAGATTTATCAAAAAGAGAGAGAGAGATTATATTCAAATAAACAAAATCACAAATGAAAGAGGATAAATAACAGCCAACACAACAGAAATAAAAGTAATTATAAAAGAATATTATGAAAAACTATATACCAACAAATTAGGCAAACTAGAAGAAATGAAGAATTTCATAGAAACATATAATCGACCAAAATTGAACCAGTAAGAAATACAAAGCTTGAACAAACCAATTACCAACAAGGAGATTTAATTTGTAATCAGAAACTCCCAACAAACAAAACTTCAGGACCAGATGCCTCCACAGGAGAGTTTTATAAAATGTTTAAAGAAGGAGTAACACCTATTGCTCTCAAACTATCCCAAACAGTAGTAAAAGAAGGAAAATGTCCAAAAACAATTTATGGGGCCAGTATCACCCTGATATTAAAACCAGATAGACACCACGGAAAAAGAGAGCTAGAGGTTAATATCCCTGAAGAACATAGAAGTAAAAATCCACAACAAAATACTAGCAAACCAAATCCAACAATACACTAGAAAAGTGATTCACCACAATCAAATGGGATTTATTTATGGAATACTAGTGTGATTAAACATTCACAAATCAATCAAATAGCACATCATATTAATAAGAGAAAGGATAAAAAATATGATCATTTCAATTGGTGCAGAAAAAGCATTTGACAAAATACTACATCCATACATGATAAAAACACTCAACAGATTAAATTTCAAGGGAACATACCTCAACATAATAAGTGTCATATACAAAGAAACCACAGTGAACATCATACCTAAAGGGGGAAAACTGAGAGCTTTTCCCTTAGGATCAGGAACAGGACAAGAATGTCCACTCTCACCGCCCTTATTCAACACAGAAGTGGGAGACCTAGCCACAACAATCAGACACTGTAAAGAAATACAAGGCATCCAAATTACCAAGGAAGTAAAACTTTCACTATTTGCATATGACAGGATACCATATATAGAAAACCCTAAACACTCTACCTCAAAACTGCTAGAACTGATATATGAATTCAATAAAGTCACAGGATAAAAAAAAATGTGCAGAATCTGCAGCATTTCTATACATTAAAAATGAAGCAACAGGAAGAGAAATTAAGAAAACAATGTAGTTACAATTGCTCCAAAAATTTATCTTTGAATAAACTTATTCAAAGAGGTGAAAAATCTGTACTTTGAAACCTATAAAATATTCATGAAAGAAATTGCCGGTGTCACAAAGAAATGGAGAGACATTCCTTGTTCATGGATTGGAAAAACAAATACTATAAAAATATTTATACTAATCAAAGCAATCTACACATATAATGAAACCTTATCAGTGTACCAACATCATATTTCACAGAACTAGAACTAACAATCCCAAAATTTATATGGAACCACCAAGACACCAAATAGCCAAGCAATCTTGAAAAAGAAAAGCAAACCTGGAGGTATCACAATTTTAAACTTCAAGTAACATTACAAAGTTCTAGTATCCAAAACAGCATGACACTGACAAAAACAGACACATAGATCAATAGAACAGAATGGAAAGCATTGAAATAAACCCACAATTATATAGTAAATTAGTCTTTACAAATCAGGAAGAATATCCAGTGGGAAAAAGAGAGTCTTTTCAGCAAATGGTGTTGGAAAAACTGGTCATATACATGCATAAGTATGAAACAGGACAACTTTCTTATAACATACACAGAAATAAACTCAAAGAGGATGAAAGACCTAAAAGTGAGACCTGAAATTATAAAAATCCTAGAACAGGGCACAGGCAGTAATGCCTCTGACACCAGCCCTAGCAATAATTTTTCTAGATATATATATCTCCTGAGGCAAGGGGAATAAAGGAAAAGATAAACTATTGGTATTATATCAACATAAAAATTTCTGCACAGTGAAGGAAACAATGAACAAAACTAAACGGAAACCTACCAAATGGGAGAAGATATTTACAAATGATATAATCAGTAAAAGGTTAGTATCCCAAATATTAAAGAACTTATACAAATCAGCACCCCCAAAACAAATAATCCAATTTAAAAATGGGCAGAAGACATGAATAGATACCATCCCAAAGAAGACATCCAGATGGTCAACAAACACATGAAAAGATGCTTAACATCACTCATCTTCAGAGAAATGCAAATCAAAACTATAATGAGATATCACCACACCTCTCAGAATTGCTAAAATCAACAGCACAAAAAACAGCATCAGAGAGGATGTAGAGAAAAATGAACCCTCCTGTACTGTTGGTGAGAATGCAAAGTAGATGCAGACACACTGGAAAATAGTATGAAGGGTCTTCAAAAGGTTAAAGATAGAACTACTCTATGATCTAATAATTGCACTAACTGGGTATTTACCAAGGGAATACAAAAGCACTAATTCAAATGGATACATACAGCCCTATACTAATCACAGCATTATTTGCAATACATTTATAATATTTTATATATTTTATATATAATGTTTTTTACTGTATACATTTACTATACATTATTTACAATAGTCAAATTATGAAAGCTGCCAAATGTCCATTGGTAGATGAATGGATAAAGATGTGGTGGTATACTACTCTGCCATAAAAATGAATAAACTAGAGAAAGAACAAAAAAGAAAGCCTAAACCCAGCAGGAGAAGAGAAATAAAGATCAAAGCAGAAATCAATAAAATAGAAACTGAAAGAACAGTAGAACAAATCAACAAAACTAGGGTTTGGTTTTTGAAAGAATTAATAAAATTGATAAACCCCTGGCCAGACTTATCAAAAAGAAAAGAGAAAGGATCCAAAATAATAAAATCCTAAATGAAGAGGAGAGATCACAACCAACACCAAAGAAATACAAACAATTATAAGAACATATTATGAGCAACTATATGTCAGCAACTTTGACAATCTGGAAGAAATGGATGCATTCCTAGAGACACATAAACTACCAAAATTGAACCGGGAAGAAATAGAAAACCTGAAAAGACCCATAACCAGTAAGGAAATTGAAACAGTCATCAAAATTCTCCCAACAAATGAGAGCCCAGGGCCAGATGGCTTCCCAGGGTAATTCTGCCAAACATTTAAAGAAGAATTAATATCTATTCTCCTGAAATTGTTTCAAAAAATAGAAATGGAAGAAAAATTTCCAAATTCATTTAATGAGTCCAGCTGCAGCAACTTCTTTCTAGAAACATCACCAAAGGCAAGGGAAGCAAGGCAAAAATGAACTATTGGGACTTCATCAAGATCAAAAGATTTTGCACAGTGAACAATAGAGTCAACAAAACTAAAAGACAACTGACAGAATGGGAGAAGATATTTGCAAATGACATATCAGATAAAGGGCTAGTATCAAAAATCTATAAAGAACTTATCAAACTTAACATCCAGAGAAAAACAATCCAATCAAGAAATGGGCAGAAGATATGAACAGACATTTCTGCCAAGAAGACATACAAATGGCCAACAGACACAAGAAAAAGTGCTCAACATCACTTTGCATCAGGGAAAATACAAATCAAAACCACAGTGAGATACCACCTCACACCAGTCAGATGGTTAAAACTAACAAGTCAGGAAATGACAGATGTTGGCAAGGACGCTGAAAAAGGGGAACTCTCCTACACTGTTGGTGGGAATGCAAGCTGATGCAGCCACTCTGGAAAACAGTATGGAGGTTCCTCAGAAAGTTGAAAATAGAGCTACCCTATGACCCAGCAATCATACAACTTGGTATTTACCCTAAAGATACAAATGCAGTGATCCAAAGGGGCACATGCATCCAAATGTTTATAGCAGCAATGGTCACAACAGCCAAACTATGGAAAGAACTTATACATCCATCAGCAGATGAATGGATAAATAAAATGTGATATATATAGATATAGATATAGATATATAGATATAGATATCTATATACACAATGGAATACTACACAGCATTTAAAAAGACCAAAATCTTGCCATTTGCAACAATGTGGCTGGAACTAGAGGGTGTTATGCTGAGCAAAATAAGTCAATCAGAGAATGACAATTATCATATGATCTCTCTGATATGAAGAATTTGAGAGGCAGGGTGGGGAGGTTGTGGGGGGCTGGGAGGGAAAAAATGAAACAACATGCGACCAGAGATGGAGATAAGTCATAAGAGACTCTTAATCTCAGGAAACAAACTGAGGGTTGCTGTGGGTGGGAGGGATAGGGTGGCTGAGTTATGGACATTGGGGAGGGTACGTGATATAGTTGAGTGTTGTGAATTGTGTAAGACTGATGACTCACAGACCTGTATCCCTGAAACAAATAATACATTATATGTTATTAAAAAATGAGATCTTGCCATTTGCAACGACATTGATGGAGCTAGAGAGTATAACGTAAAGTGAAATGAGTCAATGACTGAAAGAAAAATATCATATGATTTCACTCATTTGGAATTTAAGAAACAAAACAAATGAGCAAAGGAAAAAGGAGAGAGAGAGAAACCCAGAAATAGACTCTTAACTATAGAGAACAAGCTGATGGTTATCAGGAGTGAGGTGGTTGGGGGGATAGATGGGTGAAATAGGTGACAGGGAATAAAAAATGCACTTGTGATGAGCACTTGGTGATGTATGGAATTGTTGAATGACTATATTGTACACCTGAAACTAATGTAACGCTGTATGTTAACTATGGTGAAATTAAAAGGAAAACAAACAAACAAAAGAATATGGTCTGCTCTTTCTTTCTAGGAAACAACCTTGAAATGGAAGACTCAGATTATCTGATTTCTGATTCCTTGTTGTATTTGTTGTTTGACCTTGAAAAAAAGTATTTAACCTTTCAACTTTGTTTCTATTATCCAAATAAATAGATATAATGGAATCCAGAATAGAGTCTACCTCATTGAAAATAAAATTTACTTATGTTATACATTCTACCATTGCCTAAAATGTAATAATATATAGTGTTCATTTTACAAAGAAGGACAAGACTTACGAGTTTTAAGTATATAGTCCATGATTCTACACTAAGTATTTGGGAGAGAGGGGATATAACCCAAGCTATTATTCTCAACACCAGATTTCCTCCATTAATGTCACCAAAATCATCCCCTTAATTTCTATTTATTATGTTTATTTTACCTTATTTGAAGGCTTTATCATTTACTAGATTACACCAAAAGCATGGTAACACTTGTCACTTCTTTCTGATGCATTTTCTCTTTTTTCTTTTTTCTTTTCTTTTCTTTTTTTTTTTTTTCAGGAATGAATTTTCCAAAACTCAATTCCTCTCATGGCACATTTACACTTAAAACTTTTCATTATTGGGGCAAGGAGTCAAGATGGCAGAGGAGTAGCAGCCTGAGATGACATCAGGGAGTAGATCAGCTAGATAGTTTATCAAACCATTCCAAACACCTACAAATTGAAGTGAAGAGGAGATTGAAGAGAAGAAGAGCAGCAATTTTAGAAACAGAAAATTGACCACTTTCTGAAAGGTAGGACCTATGGGGAAGTGAATCCAAAGTGATGGGAAGATAGGCCATGGGGGGAGGGGCCAGCTCCTGGCAAGGGGCAGAGCACCAGAGCACAAAATCTGACCTTTTAAAAGTCTGCTCCACTGAGGGACATCACTCCAGAGGCTAAGCAGGGGTGGACCCCTAATGGGGACAGCTTGGTCTCAGGTCCCGTGGCATCACTGAAGGATTGGGGGGAGGGGGTTCTGAGTATCGCAGAGCTCACAGGTATTAGAGCAGGGAAGCCAGCTACAGAGAAGGAGCCAAGGAATGAGCTCTCAGCTCGGGGTTACCTTAAACTCTGATCCGTGGCACAGTCAGACCACTGCTCTTTGAGCAAGTACCCCCTAAGTGGCAGATCTTAGGAGACCTCCCAGGAAGAGTGGCAGTGATCTGCTGGAGTTGTAGACTCCAGGCGGTGCTATGTGCCAGAGACAGAGATACTCAGTCACAGGCTGGGTGAGCTCCTTGTGCAGCTGGAGGCCAGGGAGAAAGGAGTGATTCAGAGCTTTTCTCTGAGGGTGCACTGAGGAGTGGGGTCCCGAGCTCTAGGATCCTCTGTGCTGGAGATTGGGAGGGCGCCATTTTCATTCCCGTCATCCAGAGTTCTTTGGAAAGCATTCAGGGAACAAAAGCTCCTGGGCACGAATCAGAGCAGAATACTTAGGCTGGCCCCTGGAAAGGGCGGTGCAATTCCACCTCGGGCAAAGACACTTGAGAATCACTACAACAGGCCCCTCCCTGAGAAGATCAGCAAGAAATTCAGGCAAGACCAAGCTCAGTTTTCAAGGAGAACAGCAGGATTCCTGGTTTTCTCCCATGATTCTTTAGTCTTGCAAAGTTAATAAATTTAGATTTTTTTTCTTATTCTACTTTTTTAACTTTTACTCTTTCCCCTTTTAATGTTTTTAAACTAGTTTATCTTAACTATACCATTCATAAAAATATTTTTGAACATTCATTATTATAGTCATATTTTATTCTTCATTGTGCCTAACTCTATTTTTGTATAAACATAGGGTTTTTTCATGTAAAAAATTTTGGGATACAACTTCTTCTAATATATCAAAATGTACCCTAAATCTAGCACAGGGCTTTGTTCTAGTCACCAGCCTGATCACATTCTCTCCACTTTCTGTTTCTTTCTTTCCCCAACCAACAAATCTTATCAACTCCTTTTTTAGAATTTAAAAAAAAAATTCAACTTTTTAGTCATATTCCATCCCTCATCATGTTTACCCTTATTTTTGTACATATATATGTATATATATACATATATATGTATATATATCTATGTGTATGTGTGTGTGTGTGTGTGTGTGTGTGTGTGTGTATATATATAGAGAGAGAGAGAGTTTTTCTTTCTTTAAAATATTGGGAGGTAGTTTCTTCTAAGAGACAAAAGTATTCCCAAAATTAAGTGGGTGGCTCTGTTCTATTCACCAGTCTAATATCTATATAATATCTATATTTTCTTTCTTTCTTTTTTTTTTTTTGAACTTCTTTTTACCCACTTTCTTCCCTCCACTATTTGGGGTCTATTCTGATTTGGTTAACTCAGATTTTCCTGTGGTCTTTCCCACCCTTTTAGTATTTTATTCTCTCCTTCATATTTTCTTACCTGGATAAAATGAAAAGGCAGAAAAACTCACACCCCCCCCCCAAAAAAAAAACAACAACCAAGAGGCAGTACGAAAGGCTAGGAACTAATGAATATGGACATTGGTAATATGTCAGATCTAGATTTCAGAAACACGATTCTCAAGGTGCTAGCTGGGCTCGAAAAAGGCATGGAAGATATTAGAGAAACCCTGTCCAGAGAAATAAAAGCTGTTTCTGGAGGAATAAAAGAACTAAAATCTAACCAAGTTGAAATAAAAAAAGCTATTAATGAGGTGCAATAAAAAATGGAGGCTCTTTCTGCTAGGATAAATGAGGAAGAAGAGAGAATTAGTAATATAGAAGACCAAATGACAGAGAATAAAGAAGCTGAGCAAAAGAGAGACAAACAACTACTGGACCATGAGGGGGGAATTTAAGAGATAAGTGATACCATAAGATGAAACTACATTAGATTAATTGGGATTCCAAAAGAAGAAAGAGAGACATGAGCAGAAGGTATATTGGAGTAAATTATGGTAGAGAATTTCCCCAATATGGCAAAGGGAACAAGCATCAAAATCCATGAAGTGCAGAGAATCTCCCTTCAAAATCAATAAGAATAGGTCCACTCCCGGTCATTTAATAGTAAAATTTACAAGTCTTAGTGACAAAGAGAAAATCCTGAAAGCAGCCTGGGAAAAGAAGTCTGTAACATACAATGGTAAAAATATTAGATTAGCAGCAGACATATCCACAGAGACCTGGAAGGCCAGAAAGAACTGGCGAGATATATTCAGAGCCCTAAATGAGAAAAACATGCAGCCAAGAATACTATATCCAGCTAGGCTATCATTGAAAATAGAAAAAGAGATAAAAAGCTTCCAGGACAAACAAAAACTGAAAGAATTTGTAAACACCAAATCAGCTCTACAAACAAAGAGAGAGCCTAAAAATAATAGACCAGAAAAGAACAGAGACAATATACAGTAATAGTCACCTTACAGGCAATACAATGACACTAAATTCAGATTTCACAGTAGTTACCCTGAATCTAAATGGTCTAAATGCCCTAATCAAATGACACACGGTATCAGAATGGATAAAAAAAAAAAAAACAAAACCCATCAATATGTTGTTACAGGAAACTCATTTTAGACCAAAAGACACCTCCAGATATAAAGTGAGGGGGTGGAAAACAATTTACCATGCTAAGGGACATCAGAAGAAAGCTGGGGTGGCAATCCTTATATCAGATCAATTACATTTTAAGCCAAAGACTATGATAAGAGATGAGGAAGGACACTATATCATACTCAAAAGGTCTTTCTACCAAGAAGATCTAACAATTTTAGATAGCTATGCCCCTAACATGGGAGCAGCCAACTATATAAACAAAATCAAAGAAACACATTAACAATAGTACAATAATAGTAGGGGACTTTAACACTCCCCTCACTGAAATGGACAGATCATCCAAGCAAAAGATCAACAAGGAAATAAAGGCCTTAAATGACACACTGGACCAGATGGACATCACAGATATATTCATAACATTCCATCCCAAAGCAACAGAATACACATTCTTCTCTAGTGCACACGGAACATTCTCCAGAATAGATCACATCCTGGGTCACAAATCAGGTCTCAACCAGTACCAAAAGATTGGAATAATTCCCTGCATATTTTCAGACCACAATGCTCTGAAGTCAGAACTGAATCACAAGAGGAAATTTGGAAAGAACCCAAATATATGGAGGCTAAAGAGGATCCTACTAAAGAATGAATGGGTCAACCAGGAAATTAAAGAAGAATTGAAAAAATTCATGGAAACAAATGATAATGAAAACACAATGGTTCAAAATCTGTGGGACACAACAAAGGCAGTCCTGACGAAAATATATAGCAATACAAGCCTTTCTCAAGAAACAAGAAAGGTCTCAAATAAACACACTAACCCTACACCTAAAGGAGCTGGAGAAAGAACAAGAAAGAAAGCCTAAACCCAGCAGGAGAAGAGAAATCATAAAAATCAGAGCAGAAATCAATGAAACAGAAACCAAACCAAAACAAACCAAAACAAAAAACAAACAAACAAACAAACAAACAAAAATAGAATAAATCAATGAAACTAGTAGCTGGTTCCTTGAAAGAATGAATAAGATTGAGAAATCCCTGGCCAGAGTTATCAAAAAGAAAAGAGAAAGGACCCAAATAAATAAAATCACGAATGAAAGAGGACAGATCACAACCAACACCAAAGAAATACAAACAATTTAAGAACATATTATGAGCAACTATATGCCAGCAAATTTGACAATCTGGACGAAATGGATGCATTCCTAGAGACATATAAACTACCACAACTGAACCAGGATGAAATAGAAAACCTGAACAGACTAATATCCAATAAGGAGATTGAAGCTGTCATCAAAAATCTCCCAGCAAACAAAAACAAAAAAACAAAACACAAACAAAACAAACAAAAAAAAAATAATTCCTATTCTCCTGAAACTGTTCCAAAAAATAGAATGGAAGGAAAACTTCCAGACTCATTTTTTGAGGCCAGAATTACCTTGATCCCCAAACCAAATGAAGATCCCATCAAAAAGAGAATTATAGACCAATATCCTTAATGAACACAGATGCGAAAATTCTCACCAAAGTACTAGCCAATAGGATCCAACAGTACATTGAAAGGATCGTTCACCACGACCAAGTGGGATTTATTCCAGGGCTGCAAGTTTGGTTCAACATCCACAAATCAATCAATGGCATACAACACATTAATAAAAGAAAGAACAAGAACCACATGATAATCTCAATAGATGCTGAAAAAGCATTTGACAAAGTACAGCATCCTTTCCTCATCAAAACTCTTCAAAGTGTAGGCATAGAGGGTATATACCTCAATATCATCAACACCATCTATGAAAAACCCACAGATAATATAATTCTCAATGGAGAAAAACTGAGAGGTTATCCACTAAGGCCAGGAACACAGCAGGGATGTCCATTATCACCACTGCTATTCAACATAGTACTAGAAGATCTGGCCTCAGCGATGAGATGACAAAAAAGAAATTAAAGGGGGGGCGCCTGGGTGGCTCAGTGGGTTAAAGCCTCTGCCTTCGGCTCAGGTCATGATCCCAGGGTCCTGGGATCGAGCCCTGCATCAGGCTTTCTGCTCGGCAGGGAGCCTGCTTCCCCCACTCTCTCTGCCTGCCTCTCCGCTTACTTGTGATCTCTGCCTCTCAAATAAATAAATAAAATCTTTTAAAAAAAAAGAAATTTTTTTTTAATCCATAAAGAAGAAGTCAAACTATCACTCTTTGCAGATGTGGTACTTTATGTGGTAAACGAAAAGACTCCATCCCAAATCTGCTGGAACTTGTACAGGAAATCAGTAAAATGTCAGGATATAAAATCAATGCACAAAAGTCAGTTGCATTTCTATACACCAACCACAAGACAGAAGAAAGAGAAATTAAGGGCTCAATCCCATTTACAATTGCACACAAAACCATAACATACCAAGGAATAAACCTAACCAAAGAGGCAAGGAATCTGTACTCAGAAAACTATAAAGTACTCATGAAAGAAATTGAGGAAGACACAAAGAAATGGAAAAAAGTTCCATGCTCCTGAATTGGAAGAACAAATATTGTGAAAAGGTCTATGCTACCTAAAGCAATCTACACATTTAATGCAATCCCTATCAAAATCCCATCCATTTTTGTAAAAGAAATGGAACAAATAATCCTAACAATTATATAGAACCAGAAAATACCTTCAATAGTAAGAGGAATGATGAAAAAGAAAGCCAAAGTTGGTGGCATCACAATTCCGGACTTCAAGCTCTATTACAAAGCAGTCATCATCAAGACAGTATGGTACTGGCACAAAAACAGACACATAGATCATGGAACAGAATAGAGAGCCCAGAAATAGATCCTCAACTCTATGGTCAACTAATCTTTGACAAAGCAGGAAAGAATGTCCAATGGAAAAAAGACAGCCTCTTCAACAAATGGTGTTGGGAAAATTGGACATCCACATGCAGAAACATGAACCTGGACCATTTCCTTACACCACACATGAAAATAGACTCAAAATGGATGAAGGACCTCAATGTGAGAAAGGAATCCATCAAAATCCTTGAGGAGAACACAGGCAGCAACCTCTTCGACCTCAGCCACAGCAACTTCTCCCTAGGAACATCGCCAAAGGCAAGGGAAGCAAGGACAAAATGAACTATTGGGACTTCATCAAGATCAAAACCTTTTGCACAGCAAAGGAAACCATTAACAAAACCAAAAATCAACTGACAGTTTGGAAGAAGATATTTGCAAACAGCATATCAGATAAAGGGCTAGTATCCAAAATCTATAAAGAGCCTAACAAACTCAACACCCAAAGAGCAAATAATCTGATCAAGAAATGGGCAGAGGACATGAACAGACATTTCTGCAAAGAAGACATCCAGATGGCCAACAAACACATGAAAAAGTGCTCCATTTGGTATCAGGGAAATACAAATCAAAACCATAACGAGATACCCCTTCACACCAGTCAGAATGCCTAAAATTAACAAGCCAGGGAATAACAGATGCTGGCAAGGATGCGGAGAAAGGGGAACCCTCCTACACTGTTGGTGGGAATGCAAGCTGTTGTAGCCACTCTGGAAAACAGCATGGATGTTCCCCGAAAAATTCAAAATAGAGCTACCCTACAACCCAGCAATTTCACTACTGGGTATTCACCTTAATGATACAAATGTAGTGATCTGAAGGGGTGGTAGGGTTATGGACATTGGGGAAGGTATGTGCTATGGTGATTGCTGTGAAGTGTAAACCTGGTGATTCACAGACCTGTACCCTGGGTCTAATAATACATATGTTAATTTAAAAAAGTCAACTCAAGAGATATTAATAAAAACGTGTAGACACACACACACACACACCCCAAAACAAAACAAAACAAAACAAAAAAATAACACTTTTTATTATTAAGTGGCTGTCTGTTGTTTTGACGCCACATGTATTTTAAAACATATGCATTTTAGGTGTGTATTCTGAGGGCCAGCACAGATCTCTCAAATCAAAATGAAGATTGCTATGACTTTGGGATTAAAGGACTGCAGGATAAATTTTAATCACCTTAGAAAATGATGTAAGACTTTATGATCTGGCCCCTTCCTACCTCTCTTTCACAATCCCTCATTTTTTCTGTTCCCTGCCACTCCACTCTCTCCAGCAATACAAATATTGCACATGCACCTGCACACACACACATACACAGACAGGACCAACTCATTTCCAAATATGTACATGCACACATTTCCAGTTACTAGCTTGGAATACTGGACATGTAACTAAATCACTCTAGGCCTAGTCTTCTCATCTGAACTATATGAGTGGCAAAATAATTTTTGTGAGGTTTAAACAGGATAATGAAGTTATATATTTAGAAAACTGTTTGACTCAAACCACATTGAGATATCACCTTACACCAGTTAGAATGGCCAAAATTAGCAAGACATGAAACAACATATGTTGGAGGGGTGTGGAGAAAGGGGAACCCTCTTACACTGTTGGTGGGAATGCAACTTGGTGCAGCCACTTTGGAGAACAGTGTGGAGATTCCTCAAGAAATTAAAAATAGAGCTTCCCTATGACCCTGAAATTGCACTACTGGGTATTTACCCCAAAGATACAGAGGTTGTGAAAAGAAAGGCCATCTGTACCCCAATGTTTATAGCAGCAATGGCCATGGTCGCCAAACTGTGGAAAGTACCAAGATGCCCTTCAACGGACGAATGGATAAGGAAGATGTGGTCCATATACACTATGGAGTATCATGCCTCTATCAGAAAGGATGAATACCCAATTTTTGTAGCAACATGGACAGGACTGGAAGAGATTATGTTGAGTGAAATAAGCCAAGCAGAGAGAGTCAATTATCATATGGTTTCACTTATTTGTGGAGCATAACAAATAGCATGGAGGACAAGGGGAGTTAGAGAGGAGAAGGGAGTTGGGGGAAATTGGAAGGGGAGGTGAACCATGAGAA
>NW_019154137.1:10072602-10087493 GCF_002288905.1 Enhydra lutris kenyoni
TTCACTTAATTGTGGAGCATAACAAATAGCATGGAGGACAAGGGGAGTTAGAGAGGAGAAGGGAGTTGGGGGAAATTGGAAGGGGAGGTGAACCATGAGAGACAATGGACTCTGAAAAACAATCTGAGGGTTTTGAAGGGGCGGGGGGTGGGAGGTTGGGGGAACCAGGTGGTGGGTATTAGAGAGGGCATGGATTGCATGGAGCACTGGGTGTGGTGCAAAAACAATGAATACTCTTATGCTGAAAATAAAAAAAAATAAAATTAAAAAATGTTATGAATTATTATCATTAATATTATTACATATTACCTTAAAACAAACTTTTATTTAAGGAGACATCTGTTCTGTATTTGCCAATTTTAGTTCATAAATTAAAATTACAATTGTTGGTGACTGTCAAATACTAAATTCCTCAAACACTTTGATTTGGAACAAATTTCCAGTTATAAAATAAATAAGGTACAAGGATAAAAATACAACACCAGAAATATACTTGACAATATCATAATAACTTCATACAGTAACAAGGTAACTACATTTACGTTGGTGAGCATTTCATAATGCATATAACTGTTAAATCACTATGTGGTATATCTGAAGCTGATATAATGTATGTCAGTTATAATTAATTAAATATTTAAAAAATAAAAAGAAGGGAAAACAATTCAAGGAGGAAGTGAGACCTTGTTATTTCCTCAAATCTGTAAACAGATGTATGTCTTATAATGTTACTTTATTAGTAGTATATAGTACTAGTATTAATATATATTATATATTAGTATTAGTATTTAGTATTAGTATTAATATATATTATGTATATTAGTATATATATATATAATGTATTAGTATATAGTATGGAAAATAATGTGTATTATCCACCACCCCTTTGTTTATAAGATGGTTTAAGAAAGGATGAGTAACTTGTTTAAGGTCACATAGGTACTAAATTGTGGAATACCATTTAAAAATCAGTCTACCGATCATGTTCCTAACCATTATAATTAGGTATTCTATTAACTCAGTCTCGTGGATAAATTATAAATGTAGTTATCAGAATTTTTTTTTTTAATGACCATACCACCCTGAATGGGTCCGACCTTGTCAGATAACCTTTTGACATCTAACAAGTTAATGCAGGTAGTTTCACCTTCCCTAATTTACTAAATATCTAGATTTCAAGCTAAATGAATTTATTATTTATGTCACTGGTCTAAAAGGAAGCAGGAGATTTCAATCTGCTTTTGAAAATGTGAAGGTAATACCATTGTTCCCAAACTAAGAATAGTCAGTCATTCATTCAATAAAGATTTATTGATCTTGGCATTGTTCTAGTTGCTGATATCAATATCCTCTTGGAAAGAGATTATTTTAAATAATCAGTGAGCTAAAAATCTCTGTAAATCACTTAGTTGTTTTGTGGAGTCAAGAGTGAGTGAGATTGTTGGCATTTATATGGTATAAACCAGGACTGAATTATCTCTGTATTCTCCAAAAGAGCTAGCTCAGTCACTAACAGGAGCTCTGTAAATATTAAATTTAATTGAGAGGCAGCTAAGGAGAAGATTGATTTTTAGTGTATTTTTGTCTATATTTTTTTGATTTGCCTAGAAAATTAAGAAAGTTGTCTTTTTTCCCTCTAAAAACCAGCAGTTATTTTTTAAATAAGTGGTGACAAATTATATCTGACATTTCTGTGAGTGATCAATTCACTTAACTGGCAAAATGTACCCCAAAAATAGGATTGTATAAGAATATCTAACACATAGGGGCACCTCGGTGGCTCAGTGGGTTAAAGCCTCTGCCTTCAGCTTGGGTCATGGTCCCATAGTCCTGGGATCAAGCCCCACATCGGGCTCTCTGCTTAGCGGGGAGCCTGCTTCCTCCTCTCTCTCCCTGCCTGCCTCTCTGACTAGTTGCAATCTCTATCAAGTAAATAAATAGAAATCTTTAAAAAAAAGAATATCCAACACTATTCTGATATTTTACCCCTATATTTTCAATTTAATACACTTCATTCCCAAGAATCATACTCTTTTTTTTTTTTTTTTTTTTACCACAAAGGTTCATCTGTGTATATTTTCTTGGTTAATCTGGTTACTTTATTTTCCTCACTTCTAAATTGCTAGTTAATTGTTGTAAGCTACTGGCAAAATTAATACAGTTGCTCTGATTGGTTACAAGAATTAAATTTTGAAAAGGGCTAAGAATTAATCTCAGAATGCATAGACTATTTCTCAAGTGTGATTGCAGGCATTTATTAACTCAAAATTTAGTCCTCTTCCACAATATAGCTGGATTAAAAAAGATAAAGTGTTGAGTATAAATGAATCATTTTAGGGTGGTATTTAAAATTTAGATATACTATTAAGTCCTTGCAGTAGAATGATACTAAACTGAAGAACTAAATGAAATATTTATTTTTTGTGTTTGAAATATTACTCCATTCTTTTAGCCATGGGTGCTAATTTGATATTTAGTCAATGTAAACATTTAATGATAGCAAGAGATTAATGAAAACTAAATATATAACATAGGGAAATACATCAATCCATTACTTGTCATTGTATTCACAGCATTTTAGAGTTCAAAAGGAGACATCTACTTCAAACCCCAATTTATATTCAATGTAACTAATGTCCAGAGATTAAGAGGTTTGCCCTAAGTAACACTTAGCTGGTTAAGCCTTCTGATTCACACAGTCCAGGATTTTTTCCATCAATCTATAAAAAGTGTTTTCTTTGCCTTTAGATACTTGTAAGATGTTAAAATTACCATCTCTTTTAGAAAATGTCTGTGTTTAACCTGCTGTACTATTGTGAGAAATAGTTTCCTGCACAGGACTTTATGCCTTATTGACAGTTTCCCATGGGCATCCCAAGTAGAGTTGAGTGGAGAAAGGAAGCAGAAAGGATAAGGGATTGAAGAAAGTAGAACCAGAAATACTGTTAGAGAGAAAAAGCTACTTGAAAAAATATTGTAACTGGTTCAGATGGATTGGTGAAACAAGATAAAGCAGAATAATTCAGTCTGACAGAAAATGGATTGAAGGTTTTCTGTTAGGGCATGTACTGATGAAGAAAGATAATTACAATTAAATAAGTCAGAAGGGCGCCTGGGTGGCTCAGTTGGTTAAGCCTCTGCCTTTGGCTCAGGTCATGGTCCCAGGGTCCTGGGATCAAGCCCCACATCGGGCTCTCTGCTCAGCAAGGAGCCTGCTTCCCCCTCTCTCTCTGCCTGCCTCTCTGCCTACTTGTGATCTCTCTCTCTGTCAAATAAATAAATAAAATCTTTAAAATAAATAAATAAGTCAGATATATTCCAACTTATATTTTTATTACAGTCTGCTATTAGTTATTTCCCATAGTACTGTGACTTCATGAAAAGAGTCCTACATGAAATTCAGACTTTCAAAACTCACATCTAATAATAAAAAAAAATACAAACTAGCTTTCAGGGGGTCTTTTGTTTGTTTCTGTTTGCTTATTGTATTGCCTTTTTATTTTTGGTTTAAATTAATCATATTTACTGGACATATTGTTTAAAAGGACCCATTCAGTGTTTCCCCGTGTTTTCCAATGAACTGTGTCCCATAGTTCATGCACCAAATAAACCATGTGTGTCTCTAATTTTCATTTTAGGTATTAGTAGGACCAAAAGAACATAAGTCAAAAATCATTGATATAAAATGTATTGACAGATACTGTTCTAAATTGTTCCCAAAACTTCAAATAGACAAATGGACAGATTTTAAGATACAGAACACATTTATAAACTAGAAATCACTAAAGAAATCCATCAAATATGTTAAATTATAAATTCTTTCATTTAAAAATGATTATTAAGTACTTAGATAGTAAGGTATAGTTTAATAACCTCTTAGGAAAACACTATTCTTTCCGGAATGTTAAATTTTACTTTGTCACATAAATGTAGAATGTTTCCCTTACTTGGCTTCACTGAGGAAGGTGAATAAATAAATTTCAGGGTAATGAAATTACAACTTAAAATAGTCATTTCTGAAAAAAAATGGTCATTTATGATGGAAAGCTTTATTATATTTATTATACTCCCTGGTAGTCCAAGAATAGCACTGAACATAATATAATCATTTTTTGATAACTCAAATAAACATTAAGAGTACCTTTTATTGTACCATGCAAGAGTAAAGTTCATCTCTCTTAATCTATTCCCTGTGTTCAAGTCACATTTTGAGCTGTTATTTCTCCTGCTGCCATTCTAAAGTTACAGTTTTTTCCCTGGTTTGTTACTTCTAATCCATCCTGGGCCAGAGAAACAGGTAACCAGTTGGTACATTAAAGCAAAGCCTGTAAGACAAATGCATAGATCAAGACTAAGATTTATGTGTCTGGTAACTTAGGAATGAAAAACTTTATCCCTATTTCCTGTAAAACATAGATTGTATATAAAAATATATATGTATAGTTATATATAATGTATATACACATATATAAGTAAAACTATATATGTATAGTTATATATATAGTTCATTACATATAAAACATAGCCTTATAAAATGTAGATTGTATCTATGTTATTGAAGGTTGAGGTTTTATTTTAATTTTCTTTGAACATTTATATGATATAGTCTAATAAATGTGTATGTTAGACAGTTTCATTTAAAAGCAAATCTGGGACTTGGAAATGTTTTCATTTTAGAAGATTTACATTGTTAAAGCCAATAGTTAAACTTTGAAGGAAAAAAAAAGTGTAATTGTAATTTGTTCCCATCAGAAGGTAGAATTATCCTTCAAGGTTGAGTGGATATAATTGGCCATCATATAACTCTCTTGACAAATTGTACCTTCAGGCAGTGTGGCTGTAATAATTGTTCAATTACATACTTTTGGCTTTCAAATGACCAAAGCCATTATTATGCATCACATTAATAGATACACAGGCATATTTTAAGCACATGGATAAAATATTTTTCTTTGGAAGATGAGTTTAGCTTTGAAATTAAGCTGTATCATAATTACCTGTAATTTTTAGTAATTGTAATTTAATTCCTTCTAATCTAATAATGATAATTACTCTTTAATCAAATAATTTTACCAAATGCAACCTCTGTCATCCAATTGAATTTCAAGAAGACAGATGCCTATTGTATTTAATACAACTGGTAAAAAAAAAAAAAAGTATGTTCTGTTAAAATAAAGATAGTGTATTTCAACAACACATCCAGAACTTGAAATGTGTTGAGTGCAGGTCAGGTACTCTGAATATAGAGAAGTTCAAAATACTAGAGGTATTTTTAATTTTTTTAATAAACATATAATGTATTATTAGCCCCAGGCGTACAGGTCTGTGAATCGCCTGGTTTACACACTTCACAGCACTCATCATTGCACATAACCCTCCCCAGCCTGCTTCCCCTTCTCTCTCTGCCTGCCTCTCTGCCTACTTGTGATCTCTCTCTCTCTGTCAAATAAATAAATAAAATCTTAAAAAAAATAATAGTGGACATTATTCCTATGGAAATAGTGTCATATTTGAAAGAATTCTTCTGTAATGGAAAATAAAAGGTAGTTTAAACCACTTTAATATTTCTAGTGAGAGTATGGCAAATAGAGAATAGACTTCCTTTCCTTTTCCATAGATAATGGATGATAATAAATCAAAAAGTTAAAAAGTTGGGGCACCTGGGTGGCTCAGTGGGTTGAGCCTCTGCCTTTGGCTCCGGTCATGATCCCAGGGTCCTGGGATCGAGCCCCGCATCAGGCTCTCTGCCCAGCAGGGAGCCTGCTTCCCCCTCTCTCTGCCTGCCTCTCTGCCTACTTATGATATCTCCCTCACTCTCTGTGTCAAGTAAATAAATAAAATCTTAAAAAAAAGTTAATTGTGTGTATGGTTTCACTTATTTGTGGAGCATAACAAATAGCATGGAGGACAAGGGGAGTTAGAGAGAAGGGAGTTGGGGGAAATTGGAAGGGGAGGTGAACCATGAGAGACTATGGACTCTGAAAAACAATCTGAGGGGTTTGAAGTGGCAGGGTGTGGGAGGTTGGGGGAACCAAGTGGTGGGTATTAGAGAGGGCACGGATTGCATGGAGCACTGGGTGTGGTGCAAAAACAATGAATACTGTTATGCTGAAAGTTAGAAAAAATAAAAAAATTTTTAAAAAGTTAAAAAGTTAATGTTTCTTGTTAAGGATATATTTATAAATTTGAATATAATTTTACAAGGAAAATATATATGGTCAATAAAATGAGTTTATAAAAATACCTCTATATATGAAAAAAGAAAGGAAATCTATTCTCTATTTGCCATACTCTCACTAGAAATATTAAAGTGGTTTAAACTACATTTTATTTTTTCCATTACAGAGGAATTCTTTCAAATATGACACTATTTTCATAGGAATAATGTCCACTATTATTTTTTTAAGATTTTATTTATTTATTTGACAGAGAGTGAGAGATCACAAGTAGGCAGAAAGGCAGGCAGAGAGAGAAGGGGAAGCAGGCTCCCTGCTGTGCAGAGAGCCCGATGCCCATACTGGGCTCTATCCCAAGACCCTGGGATCATGACCTGAGCTGAAGGCAGAGGCTTTAACTCACTGAGCCACCCAGGTGCCCTCCACTATTCTTGAATATCTTTATTTTAGGTAGCCCATCAGAAGAGTAGGATAAGAGGGAACATTTTGAATTAAAATGAAAGATGGTTTGCCGTAGTTGCCATTGCAAGCTTGGAATCTGTGTCATATTTGATTTTATACATGTGACTTTTGGAATTTGGGGTTTGTTATTCATAGAAATAATGAAATGACCAATTTAAGAAAATCTCACAGTGCATTACAGAATTGTAACACAGAATTACAAACAAGGTAAAACAAAATTGGAACTGACTGCAGGAAACTAAACAAAGATAAAATCAGTGACTTAATAAGGGAAAGGCTTTGTATCTGAGTCTCACATGTCCTAAGGCCAAAATATCCTTATTTTTTTTTAAAGCAGAGTGAAATGTAAGTGTTGAAATTCCTAATGCTTTCGTTTGATTCTTAGATTCTAAAATAATTTTGGTTGGAATATCCAGAAAAATGAGAAAAAGATATATTGTCATGTTTTATTTAAGTATATGAACAAATATCTCCAAGTTTTCTGCTAAGGAATGGATTTCTTCAGCTTTGTGTTGCTTAAATGTGGAGTCCTTCAGTTTATTTATTATATAATACATTATATATTAAATACATTTTAAAAGAATTTCCTATCACAATCTCATTTGAGATACATAATTATTCTTGCTCTCTAGTATTCAAAACTGAAATTCAATTTGGTTTATGAAACTAGTTTTGTTCATTAGCAACCTTTTTGTGAAATTTAGGTATCAGCCCTTTAATTAAATTTTATTTATTTTATAAATCTTCAATAGAACACATTCATGACTAATTTGGAAAGTGTTGAAATGGGTAAGTCATAAGATAAAGGAACATTCCATTCTCAGAGAAAACTCCTTATATTTCCTATTGATCTAAATTTTACATGGAAATTAGCTTTTATTAAAAAATATATAATTCCCATCTTACATTGATTTCTTAATGAATATTTCAATAAATACTTTTTATAAATTATATTTATATATATTTTTAGAAAATACAAAAATAGGGGACGCCTGGGTGGCTCAGTTGGTTAAGCAGCTGCCTTCGGCTCAGGTCATGATCCCAGCGTCCTGGGATCAAGTCCCACATCGGGCTCCTTGCTCATCAGGGAGCCTGCTTCTCCCTCTGCCTCTGCCTGCCATTCTGTCTGCCTGTGCTCGCTCGCTCTCCCTCTCTCTCTCTGACAAATAAATAAATAAAATCTTTAAAAAAATACAAAAATAGATACACACACGTTTAACATAAACTGTGTTCCCTCAAAATTCATATGTTGAACTCCTAAACTCCAGTACCTCAGAATATAACTATATTTGGAGATAGGGTCTTTAAAGAAGTAGTTAAAGTTAAATGAGGTCATATGGATATGCCCTAATCCAATCTCACTGGTATCCTCATAAAAAAATAAAATTTGAACACATAAAGGCACACCAGGGATGCACAAACACAGAAGAAAACCTATGTAAAGATGGAGTAAGAAGGTGGTCATCTGTGAGCCAAGGAGAGAGGCCTTAGAAGAAACCAAACCTCTAGAACTGTAAGGAAATATTTCTGTTGTTTATTTGTTTTTTCAAAAGATTTTATTTATTTATTTGACAGAAAGAGACAGACAGCAAGAGAGGAAATACAAGCAGGGGAAGTGGGAGAGAGAGAAGCAAGCTTCCCACTGAACAGGGATCCCCATGCGGGGCTTGATCCCAGGACCCTGGGATCATAACCTAAGACAAAGGCACCCCTATTTCTAGCCAGACAAATCAGTCTGTGTTACTTTGTTATGGCACTTGTAACCTTGAATATATATATATATATATATATATATATATACACACACACACACTCATTCATTCTATCATTGCACAGAGTTTTGCATTTTTCTTACATATATATATATATATATATATATATATATATTTGAGTATAGTTAACACATAGGGTTACATTAGTTTCAGGTATACAGCATATTTATTTGACAAGTCTATACATTATGCTATGCTCACCACAAATATAACTACCATCCATTACCATATAACACTACTACAATACCACTGACTATAGCCCCTATGTTGTATCTTCCATCTCAATGACCAATTCATTCTATAACTGGAAGCCTATATCTCCCACTCCCCTTAACCCATTTTGCCCACTCTCTATCTTCCTTTCTTCTGGTAACCATCAGTTTATTCTCTATATTTATAGGTCTGCTTTTTGTTTACTTTTTATTTTTTTTTTATTTCTTTTCAGCGTAACAGTATTCATTGTTATTGCACCACACCCACTGCTCCATGCAATATGTGCCCTCCCTAATAACCACCACCTTGTTCCACCAAACACCCACTCTCCACCCCTTCAAGACCCTCAGGTTGTTTTTCAGAGTCCATAGTCTCTCAAGTTTCACCTCCCCTTCCAATTTCCCTCAACTCCATTCTCCTCTCCATCTCCCCATGTCCTCCATGTTGTTTGTTATTCCCCACAAATAAGTGAAACCATATGATAATTGACTCTCTCTGCTTGACTTATTTCACTCAGCATAATCTCTTCCAGTCCCGTCCATGTTGCTACAAAAGTTGGGTATTCATCCTTTCTGATGGAGGCATAATACTCCATAGTGTATATGGACCACATCTTCCTTATCCATTCGTCCATTGAAGGGCATCTTGGTTCTTTCCACAGTTTGGCGACAATGGACATTGCTGCTATAAACATTGGGGTACAGATGGCCCTTCTTTTCACTACATCTGTATCTTTGGGGTAAATACCCAGTAGTGTAATAGCAGGGTCATAGGGAAGCTCTATTTTTAATTTCTTGAGGAATCTCCACACTGTTCTCCAAAGTGGCTGCACCAAGTTGCATTCCCACCAACAGTGTAAGAGGGTTCCCCTTTCTCCACATCCCCTCCAACACATATTGTTTCCTGTCTTGCTAATTTTGGCCATTCTAACTGGTATAAGGTGTTATCTCAATGTGGTTTTAATTTGAATCTCCCTGGTGGCTAGTGATGATGAACATTTTTTCATGTGTCTGATAGCCATTGGTAGGTCTTCATTGGAGAAGTGTCTGTTCATATCTTCTGCCCATATTTTGATATGATTCTCTGTTTTGTGTCTGTTGAGTTTCAGGAGTTCTTTATAGATCCTGGATATCAACCTTTTGTCTGTACTGTCATTGGCAAATATCTTCTCCCATTCCGTGGGTTGCCTCTTTGTTTTGTTGACTGTTTCCTTTGCTGTGCAGAAGCTTTTGATCTTGATGAAGTCCCAAAAGTTTATTTTAGATTTTGTTACCTTTGCCTTTGGAGACTTATCTTGATAGAAGTTGCTGTGGCTGATATCGAAGAGGTTACTGCCTATGTTCTCCTCTAGGATTCTGATGAATTCCTGTCTCAAGTTGAGGTCTTTTATCCATTTCGAGTTTATTTTTGTGTACGGCATAAGAGAATGGTCTCATTTCATTCTTCTACATATAGCTGTCCAGTTTTCCCAGCACGATTTATTGAAGAGAATGCCTTTTTTCCAATGGATATTTTTTCCTTCTTTGTCGAAGATAATTTGCCCATAGAGTTGAGGGTCCATATCGGGGCTCTTACTCTGTTCCACTGGTCTATGTGTCTGTTTTTATGCCAGTACCATGCTGTCTTGGTGATCACAGCTTTGTAGTAAAGCTTGAAATCAGGTAATGTGATGCCCCCAATTTTATATTTGTTTTTCAACATTTCCTTAATGATTCGGGGTCTCTTCTGATTCCATACAAATTTTAGAATTTTTTGCTCCAGCTCTTTGAAAAATACCGGTGGAATTTTGATCGGAATGGCATTAAAAGTATAAATTGCTGTAGGCAGTATAGACATTTTAACAATATTTATTCTTATGATCCAAAGCATGGAATGGTCTTACATCTTTTTGTGTCTTCTTCAATTTCTTTCATGAGTGTTCTGTAGTTCCTCGAGTACAGTTTCTTTACCTCTTTGGTTAGGTTTATTCCCAGTTATATTTTAGTTCTTGGTGCTATAGAAAATGGAATCTATTCTCTAATTTCCCTTTCTGTATTTTGATTGTTAGTATATAAGAAAGCCACTGATTTCTGTACATTGACTTTGTATCCTGCCACGTTACAGAATTGCTGTATGAATTCTAGTAGTTTTGGGGTGGAGTCTTTTGGGTTTTCCATATAAAGAACCATGTCATCTGTGAAAAGAGAGAGTTTGACTTCTTCATTGCCAATTTGGCTACATTTTATTTCTCTTTGTTGTCTGATTGCTGTTGCTAGGACTTCTAATACTATGTTGAACAAGTGTGGTGAGAGTGGGCATCATTGTGTTCCTGATCTCAACAGTAGGCTGCAAGCTTTTTCCCATTGAGGATGATATTTGCTGTGGCTCTTTCATAGATAGATTTTATGAAGTTCAGGAATGTTCCCTCTATCCCTATACTTTGAAGCGTTTTAATCAGGAACGGATGCTGGATTTTGTCAAATGGTTTTTCTGCATCAGTTGAGAGGACCATGTGGTTCTTCTCTCTTCTCTATTGATTTGTTCTATCACATTCATTGATTTGCGAATGTTGAACCATCCTTGTAACCAGGGATGGATCCCACTTGGTCATGGTGGATAATCTTTTTAATGTGCTGTTGGATCCTGTTTGCTAGGATCTTGTTGAGAATCTTAGCATCCATATTCATCAGTGATATTGGTCTGAGATTCTCCTTTTTGGTAGGGTCTTTGCCTGGTTTGGGGTTCAGGGTAATGCTGGCTTCATAGAAAGAGTCTGGAAGTTTTCCTTCTGCTTCAATTTTTTGAAACAGCTTCAGGAGAATAGGTGTTGTTTCTTCTTTGAAAGTTTGGTAGAATTCCCCAGGGAGTCCCTCAGGTCCTGGGCTCTCGATTTTTGGGAGGTTTTTGATCACTGCTTCAATCTCGTTACTAGATATCATTCTATTCAGGTTGTCAATTTCTTCCTGGTTCAATTTTGGGAGTTCATAGTTTTCCAGGAATGCATCCATTTCATCTAGGTTGCTTAGCTTATTGGCATATAACTGTTGATAATAACTTCTGATGATTGTTTCTACTTCCTTGGTGTTAGTTGTGATCTCTCCCTTTTCATCCATAATTTTATTAATTTGAGCTTTCACTCTTTTCTTTTGGAATAGTGAGTCCAATGGTTTATCAATCTTATTGAGTCTTTCAAAAAACCACCTTCTAGTTTCATTGATACGTTCTATTGTATCTCTGATTTCTACCTCATTGATCTCTGCTCTAATCTTGATTATTTCCCTTCTTATGTGTGGAGTTGGTTTGATTTGTTGTTGGTTCTCCAGTTCTTTAAGGTGTAGTAATAACTGGTGTATTCTGGATTTTTCAATGTTTTTGAGGGAGGCTTAGATGGCTATGCATTTCCCCCTTAGGATTGCCTTTGCTGTATCCCATAGGTTTTGGACCGAAGTGTCTTCATTCCTGTTGGTTTCCATGAATTGTTTAACTTCTTCTTTGATCTCCTGGTTGATCCAAGCATTGTTAAGCAAGGTGGTCTTTATCTTCCAGGTGTTTGTGTTCCTTCCGAACTCTTCCTTGTGATTGAGCTCCAGCTTCAAAGCATTGTGATCTGAGAATATGCAGGGAATAATCTCAGTCTTTTGGTATCGGTTGAGTCCTGATTTGTGACCCAGTATGTGGTCTATTCTGGAGAAGGTTCCATGCGCACTTGAGAAGAATGAGTATTTTGTTATTTTAGGGTGGAATTTTCTGTATGTATCTATGAGGTCCATCTGGTCTAATGTGTCATTCAATATCCTTGTTTCTTTATTGGTTTTCTGCTTCGATGATCTGTCTATTACTGAGAGAGGCGTGAGTGGGGGCATAGATATTTCCAATTGTTAGATCATCTTGTTGGATAGTCCCTTTAAGAATGATGTAATGTCCTTCTGTCTCTCTAACTACAGCCTTTAGTTTAAAATCTAATTTATCTGATATGAGAATCACTACCCTGGCCTTCTTTTGAGGCCCATTGGCATGAAAGATGCTTCTCCATCCCTTCACTTTCAGTCTGGGTGTATCTTTAGGTTCAAAATGGGTCTCTTGGAGACAACATATGGATGGGTCCTGTCCTTTTATCCAATCTGCAACCCTGTGTCATTTTATGGGCGCATTTAGGCCATTCACATTGAGAGTAATTTTTGATAGATACGTTTTTATTGACATCGTGTTACCTTTGAAATCTTTCTTTCTGTAGATTGTCTCTATATTTCTGTTCAATGCAATTTTTGGGATTTTTTTTCTCTTTTATAGAAACCCCCTTAATATTTCCTGCAGTGTTGGCTTGGTGGTTGCATAGTCTTTTAAGCCTTGCCGGTCTTGGAAGGTCTTGGAAACTCTTTATTTCTCCATCCGTTTTGAATGTCAGTCTTGCTGGATAAAGTATTCATGGCTGCATGTTCTTCTCATTTAGTGCCCTGAATATATCTTGCCAGCCGTTTCAGGCTTGCCAGGTTTCTGTGGATAGGTCTGACCTTATTCTGATGGGATTTCCTCTGTACGTAAGGAACTTCTTAGTCCTGGCTGCTTTCAAGAGGGTCTGCCTACAATTATAATTCCTCATTCTTACTATTAGGTGTCTCAAGGACTTTCGAGAATCTATAATCTTGGGGGGAAACCGTTCTGCCTCTAGTACATGAACGCTGGTTCCATTCGTGAGATTGGGAAAATTTTCATGAAGAACTTGTTCCACTACATCTTCTAGACTTCTTTCTTTCGCCTCCCCTTCAGGGATTCCAATAATTTTGACGTTGGAATGTTTCATGGCATCATTTATTTCCCTGATTCTGTTTTCGTGGCTTCTAAGCTGTTTGTTCCAGGCTTCCTCCTGATCCCTTCTCTGTATCTGTTTGTCCTCCAGATCACTAATTCTATCTTCTGTCTCAGTTGCCCTAGCTTTGATAGAATTTAGATTAGATTGGAACTCATTGAGAGTATTTTGAACATCATCCCTGGTGGCTTTCAGTTCTGCCCTAATCAATTGTGTTTGGTCATCCATGGCTTTCTCCAACCTAGCTATTGCCTGGATAATTGTTAGCCTGAATTTTCTTTCTGACATATTGCCTATGTCAATAGCCATTAACTCTGTTGCAGAAGGGCCATCCTCTGTATTTTTCTTCTTTTGGGCATTCCTCCTCCTAGTCATTTTGGTGAGAGATGGCTGAACGGATGTAGCTGGATGTATCAACCGTGGTGCAGTCAAGGTGCACCCTGGACGCTTCTGAGCAATCAAGATTCCCCACCCAAACGAGTGAAAAAAGAACAGAAAAAGAAAAGAGAGAGAGAGAGAGAGAGAGAGGCAGTAAAAAAAGGAAAGATAAAAGAGAAGGCTCAGCCCAAATGGGCCCCAAGGTAAGATTTATGAAGTATACAAACAAAAACAGACAAACAAAAAGACTGATAAAAATCTATGGCAAGAGAAAAAAATATATGTATATAAAAGCAAAAAAAAAAAAAAAAAAAAGGAAGAACCTCGTCAAAAAGAACCCCAAGTATAAGATTTATATGCTATCACGACAAACACAAAAACACAGAAACGCTGGCAGAAGAAAAAGATGGGAGAGTGGTTATAAATTCTCAGTTTGGGCGAGGAAGGTTATTTTGATTCTTCCTGGATGTATCTTGATATCTTTGTTAAAGGACTCAAATTTCCTGAGATAAAGGAGGATTAAAAATTGGTTTACCTATAGGGGTAGCATTGGTTGGGGAAAGGGGATAACCTTGAAGTTTAACTCTATATGAATATTAGAAAATAAAAATTAAAAAAAGAATAAACTAGACTAAACTAAACTAAAATTTTTAAAAAAAAATTAATAAAATAGAAAAGCAAAAGAAAAACACAGGTATATGTATCAAAAAGTTCAGGTTAGAACGTTATTATGGAATTTGATGTACTAGACATGTCACTGTGATGGCAAATAGGTTAAAAAATTATCTATATATAAAAAAAATATGAACCAGAATAGTGAGAACGAGTTAAAAATAAAAGTTGTATCTATGAAGTAGTGGTGGTTGTTCTCTTGTCGTCTTTTTTTTTTTTTTTTCTTTCCTGGTTGGTTTTCTGGGGGAGGGGCCTGCCACGTGGGTTTTCAGTCAATGATGTTCCCTGAGTTAAGTCCTTCTGCTCCCCTCAAGGGGGTGGGCTCTGAGGAAACTGGTTTTCAGGCTTTTGTTCTCTGGAGGTTTTTATGTTTGTTTGTTCGTGTTTTTTTTTTTTTTTCTTTTTCTCTCCTTGACAGCTTTTGATGGTTTT
>NW_019154137.1:10097493-10116154 GCF_002288905.1 Enhydra lutris kenyoni
TCTTAGACCCGCGCCATACTATCAGAGCCTGAGACATGCACGCACCACACCCTCCCTTGGGAGAGGTGGGCGTCGGTGCCAGCCCGGTGTTCTAGGACCCGGAAAGACCAGGCACTCCCAGCCCTGGCCAGCGGGAAAATCTCAGTGTGCGATCACTGCTTGGAACCTCTCTGGAAGTCTGGAGCTGCCCAGACAGCCGCCGCTGCCATGGTTTTGGGTACAAGCAGGAGATCCTGCATCCCCAGGGACCGCGACTCGGAACCTGCTCTGCCAGCAGCTCTGCAGCACCCACAAGGGAGCAGACTTAGGCTTCTCTCTGAGAGGGAGATCGGGGTACAGTTTGCTTTCCTCTAAACCTTCAAAAACCATCAAAAGCTGTCAAGGAGAGAAAAAGAAAAAAAAAAAAAACACGAACAAACAAACATAAAAACCTCCAGAGAACAAAAGCCTGAAAACCAATTTCCTCAGAGCCCGTCCCCTTGAGGGGGTTGGGAGGACTTAACTCAGGGAACATCACTGACTGAAAACCCACGTGGCAGACCCCTCCCCCAGAAAACCAACCAGGAAAGAAAAAAACAAACAAACAAACAAAAAAATAAAAAAAAAAACACAACAAGAGAACGGCCACCATTACTTCATAGATACAACTTTTATTTTTAACTCGTTCCCACTATTCTGGTTCATTTTTTTAATATATAGATAATTTTTTAACTTATTTACCATCACAGTGAACTGTCCAGTACATCAAATTCCATAACAACCTTCTAACCTGAACTTTTTGATACATACACCTGTGTTTTTCTTTTGCATTTCTATTTTTTAAATTTCTTTTTTTTTAATTTTAGTTTAGTCTTCTTTATTCCTTTTTTATTTTTATTTTCTAATATTCATATAGAGTTAAACTTCAGGTAATCCCCTTTCCCCAATCAATGCTACCCCTATAGGTAAATCAAATTTTAATCCCCCTTTATCTTAGGAAAGTTGAGCCCTTAAACAAAGATATCAAGATACATCCAGGAAGAATCAAAACAACCTTCCTCGCCCATAATGAGAATTTATAACCACTCTCCCATCTTTTTCTTCCACCAGTGTTTATGTGTTTTTGTGTTTGTCCTGATAGTATATAAATCTTATACTTGTTTTTTTTTTTTTTTTTACAAGGTTCTTTCTTTTTTTGCATATATATATTTTTTTCTCTTGTCATATACTTTTATCATTCTTTTTGTTTGTATACTTCATCAATCTTACCTTGGGGCCCATTTGGGCTGAACCTTCTCTTTTATCTTCCCTTTTTTCCCTCTCTCTCTCTCTCTCTCTCTCTCTTTTCTTTTCTTTTTCTTTTTCTTTTCTTTTTTGTCTCGTTTTCTTTTTTGTCTCAGGGAACCCTGATTGCTCAGAAGCGTTCCAGTGTGCACCTTGACTGCACCACAGTCGATACATACAGCTACATCCGTTCAGTCATCTCTCACCAAAATGACTAGGAGGAGGAATGCCCAACAGAAGAAAAATAGAGGATGGGCCTTCTGCAACAGAGCTACGGCTATCAACATAGACATTTTGTCAGAAAGAGAATTCAGGCTAACAATTTATTCAGGCAATAGCTAGGTTGGAGAAAGCCATGGATGACCAAACAGAACTGATTAGGGCAGAACTGAAAGTGACCAAGGATGATGTTCACAATGTTAGGGCAGAGTTGAAAGCTACCAGGGATGAGGTTCACAATGCTCTCAATGAGTTCCAATCTAATCTAAATTCTGTCAAAGCTAGGGTAACTGAGACAGAAGATAGGATTAGTGATCTGGAGGACAAACAGATACAGAGAAGGGATCAGGAGGAAGCCTGGAACAAACAGCTTAGAAGCCACGATAACAGAATCAAGGAAATAAATGATGCCATGAAACGTTCCAAAGTCAGAATTACTGGAATCCCTGAAGGGGAGGAGAAAGGAAGAAGTCTAGAAGATAGAGTGGAACAAGGTGTCCATGAAAATTTTCCCAATCTCATGAATGGAAGCAGCGTTCATGTACTAGAGGCCAAATGATATCCACCCAGGATTATAGATTCCAAAAAAATATCAAGGCACCTCGGAGTCAAATTGAGGAATCATAATTGTAGATACAATCTCTTGAAAGCTACTAGGACAAAGAGGCTCCTTACTTACAGAGGAAAGCCCATCAGAATAACATCAGACCTGTCCACAGAGACCTGGCAAGCTAGAAAGGACTTGCAAGATATATTCAGGGCACTAAATGAGAAGAACATGCTGCCAAGAATACTTTATCCAGCAAGACTGACATTCAAAATGGTTGGAGAGATAAAGAGTTTCCAAGACCGGGAAGGCTTAAAAGACTATGCAACCACCAAGCCGACACTGCAGGAAATATTAAGGGGGTTTTATAAAAGAGGAAAAATCCTAAAAATAGCATTGAACAGAAATATAGAGACAATCTACAGAAAGAAAGACTTCAAAGGTACACGATGTCAATAAAAACGTATCTATCAATAATCACTCTCAATGTGAATGGCCTAAATGAGCCCATAAAACGGCACAGGGTTTCAGATTGGATAAAACGACAGGACCCATCCATATGTTGTCTCCAAGAGACCCGTTTTGAACCTAAAGATACACCCAGACTGAAAGTGAAGGGATGGAGAAGCATCTTTCATGCCAATGGGCCTCAAAAGAATGCCGGGGTAACGATTTTCATTCAGATAAATTAGATTTTAAAGTAAAGACTGTAATCAGAGATACAGGACACTACATAATTCTTAAAGTGACTATCCACCAAGATGATCTAACAATTGTAAATATCTGTGCCCACAATATGGGAGCAGCCAATTACATAAGAAAACTGTTAATCAAGATAAAGAGTCATATTGATATGAATACATTAATAGTAGGAGATCTGAGCACGCCTCTCTCAGAAATAGAAAGATCATCAAAACAGAAAATCAAAAAAGGAGCAAGAGCATTGAATGACACATTGGGCCAAATGGACCTCATAGATATATACAGAACATTCCAACCTAAAATAACAGAATACTCATTCTTCTCAAGGGCACATGGAACCTTCTCAAGAATAGACCACATAGGGGCACCTGGGTGGCTCAGTGGGTTAAAGCCTCTGCCTTCAGCTCAGGTCATGGTGCCAGGGTCCTGAGATCGAGCCCTGCATCCGGCTCTTTGCTTGGCGGGGAGTCTGCTTCCCCCTCTCTCTCTGCCTGCCTCTCTGCCTACTTGTGATCTCTGTCTGTCAAATAAATAAATAAATCTTAAAAAAAAAGAATAGACCACATATTGGGTCACAAATCAGGACTCAACCGATACCAAAAGACTGAGATTATTCCCTGCATATTCTCAGATTACAGTGCTTTGAAACTGGAGCTCAATCACAAGGAAAAGTTCAGAAGGAACTCAAACACCTAGAAGCTAAAGACCACCTTGCTTAAGAATGCTTGGGTCAACCAGGAGATCAAAGAAGAACTGAAACAATTCATGGAAACCAATGAGAATGAAGACACTTTGGTCCAGAACCTATGGGATACAGCAAAGGTGATCCTAAGGGGAAATACATAGCCATCCAAGCCTCCCTCAAAAAAATTGAAAAATCCAGAACACACCAGCAGTCTCTACACCTTAAAGAACTGGAGAATCAACAAGAAATTAAACCAATTCCACACATAAGAAGGGAAATAATCAAGATTAGAGCAGAGATCAATGAGGTGGAAACCAGAGATACAGTAGAACATAGCAATGAAACTACAAGCTGGTTTTTTGAAAGAAACAATAAGATCCATAAACCATTGGCCACACTAATCCAAAAGAAAAGAGAGAAAGCCCAAATTCATAACTTTATGAATAAAAAGGGATAGATGACAACTAACACCAAGGAAGTAGAAACAATCATCAGAAGTTATTATCAACAGTTATATGCCAATAAGCTAAGCAACCTAGATGAAATGGATGCATTCCTGGAAAACTATGAACTCCCAAAATTGAACCAGGAAGAAATTGACAACCTGAGTAGAATGATATCTAGTAATGAGATTGAAGCAGTGATTTAAAAAAAATCCCAAAAACAAGAGGCCAGGACCTGATGGATTCCCTGGTGAATTCTACCAAACTTTCCAAGAAGAAATAACACCTGTTCTCATGAAGCTGTTTCAAAAAATTGAAGCAGAAGGAAAATTTCCAGACTCTTTCTATGAAGCCAGCATTACCCTGATCCCCAAACCAGGCAAAGACTCTACCAAAAAGGAGAATCTCAGACCAATATCACTGATGAATATGGATGCTAAGATTCTCAACAAGATCCTAGCAAACAGGATCCAACAGCACATTAAAACGATTATCCACCATGACCAGGTGGGATTCATTCCTGGGCTACAAGGATGGTTCAACATTCGCAAATCAATCAATGTGATAGAACAAATTAATAAGAGAAGAGAGAAGAACTAAATGGTCCTCTCAATTGATGCAGAAAAGGCATTTGACAAAATCCAACATCCGTTCCTGATTAAAATGCTTCAAAGTATAGGGATAGAGGGAATATTCCTGAACTTTATAAAATCTATCTCTGAGAGACCCACAGGAAAAAAAGCTGACAGTGGGAAAAAGCTGACAGCCTTCCCATTGAGATCAGGAACACCACAAGGATACCTACTCTCACCACTCTTGTTCAACATAGTATTAGAAGTCCTAGCAACAGCAATCAGACAACAAGGAGAAATAAAAGGTATCCAAATTGGTAAGGAAGAAGTCAAACTCTCTCTCTTTGTAGATGACATGATTCTTTATATGGAAAACCCAAAAGACTACACCCCCAAACTACTAGAACTCATACAGCAATACAGCAACATGGCAGGATACAAAGTAAATGTGCAGAAATCAGTGGCTTTCTTATACACTAACAATGAAAATACAGAAAGGGAAATTAGAGAATCGATTCCATTTACTATGGCACCAAGGACCATAAGATACCTGGGAATAAACCTAACCAAAGAGGTAAAGGAACTGTACTCGAGGAACTACAGAACACTCATGAAAGAAATTGAAGAAGATATAAAAAGATGGAAGACCATTCTATGCTCTTGGATCAGAAGAATAAACATTGTTAAAATGTCTATACTGCCTAGAGCAATCTGTATTTTTAATGCCATTCCGATCAAAATTCCACCAATATTTTTCTAAGAGCTAGAGCAAATAATCTACAAATTTGTATGTAATCAGAAGAGACCCCGAATCGCTAAGGAAATGTTGAAAAACAAAAACAAAACTGGGGGCATCATGTTACCTGATTTCAAGCTTTACTACAAAGTGGTGATCACCAAGACAGCATGGTACTGGCATAAAAACAGACACATAGACCAGTGGAACAGAGTAGAGAGCCCAGATATGGACCCTCAACTCTATGGTCAAATAATCTTCGACAAAACAGGAAAAAATGTACAGTGGAAAAAAGACAGTCTCTTCAATAAATGGTGCTGGGAAAACTGGACAGCTATATGTAGAATAATGAAACTCCAACATTCTCTTACATTGTTCACAAAGATAAACTCGAAATGGATAAAAGACCTCAACATGAGACAGGAATCAATCAGAATCCTAGAGGAGTACATAGGCAGTAACCTCTTCGACATCAGCCACAGCAATTTCTTTGAAGATATGTCTCCAAAGGCAAAGGAAACAAAAGCGAAAATTAACTTTTGGGATTTCATAAAAATCAAAAGCTTCTGCACAGCAAAGGAAACAGTCAACAAAACAAGGAGGCAACCCTCTGTGTAAAGAAAGTCAGCTATATCTCCTATTCTTCCACATAATATCCTTATAAAGAAGAGGTCCTGTAGTGCTCTATCATGTAGTGTCTCCTGTTCTTCAGGGTCTGGCACTTTTGGGAGTGTCTCCAGTGTTTCCTTCATGTGCTCTATTGTTTTGTTCTAGGCACTTTATCTTTCAGACAAGTTATGTGGCTCATTGCCTATTATTTTGCCCCTGGCCTGAATATTGTATACTTTAACAAGATGTGCACTGGTATGTTTGTGAAATTAGTCCTGTTGCCACTTCTTCCAGAGCTGAGGCTCTGCAAAACTCCTGCATTGGGAGACCTGGTGTGAACAAGGGCAGTTTTTCTGGGGGAGTGTGTCTACTTTGGTGGGACTGAAGTAATTGTGATGGGGAGGAATGGTTCCATTGGCATGTGCGTAGCAGGGCCTGGTGTAAACAAGTTATGTAGCAAGTGTTGGTGCTGAGCTGGTTCCCACAGATAGCTCTGTGCATATGTTGGGTGGAGGGAATGGCACTGACAAGTTCCTTTGTTCCCAGAGGGGTGTCTCCATGAATGCTGCTTCTCTGTGATAAGCTCTAAAATGAACAAATTACCTCCTTACTGTCTGCCTTGGGTGCTCTTCTGATTGCTGTTTCCACACTGTATGCCTATGGGATGCCTTTTCTCCAAAAGCATCTGAATGCCCTCCTGGCTCTATCCTAGCAGAGCCCACTGATCTTTAAAATTCCAGTGTTTAAGCCCTGCTGGTTAAAAGAACTCATGAAATTTGGTCCCTCTTTCTTTTTTAAGCCAATTGTTGTGGAAATTTGTTTTCCCTATGTGCTTCCCATATGTTATTCTGTCTCTTGATCTCTGTGACCATGGTTCTTTCCCAACTACAATAGCCATGACCTGTTTCTGCCCCATACTGTGTCTCCACACTTCCAACTTAACAACCCCAGCCACCATCATAGACTACGTTCAGTTGCCAGGTGCGGTTGATGCAATATACCCCTCCTAACTGCTACACTATGCCCAGCCATGAGCCCCAAACCACCCTTAAACACTGGGCCCAGCTGCAGCTAGCCATTATCCCACTACACCCAGCCTTGTGCCACTGGTCACCCTAACAACCTGTCCCCACCTGCTACAGTGCTTTGTGCAGTCTGGCATATGACTGGTAGTCCAAAGCCATTATTAAAGATTTTATTTATTTATTTGGCAGAGAGAGAGAGAGAGAGAAATCACATGAAAGAGAGAGAAAGCCTGAGCAGGGGGAAGGACAGAAGTAGAAACAGACTCCCCACTGAGCAGGGAGCTCAACATTGGGTTTGATCCCAGGACCTCAAGATCATGATCTGAGCCAAAGTCATATACTTAACCAACTGAGCCACCCAAGGACCCCCATTCAAATTTTTCTAACATCACTGCCCTACTTTCAAGTTCCTCAGTGGGAATCATCATAACTGGCCTGTCTGGGTTCCACTAACACCAAAGAGAGCAAGCACAGCCCACAATGGACAGAAAGCCAAGGAAGACAATTTCACTGAAGGGGCAAGTGACTCAGACACAAAAGCAGGACATAAGCAACTCTACTGAAGTGCCAGGATCTTGTGAACAGGGGACACTGCACTGCAGTGCACTCCAGGAACTCCACTTCATAAAGTCACTACTTTCAAGAGCAAAAGACAAAGTTGACTTTCTTAACACAGAGAAAAAGAAACAAAGAGGCAGACAAAATGATGAGACAGAGCAATTTATCCCAAATGAAAGAAGAGGACAAGGCCATAACCAGAGATCTAAACAGCACAGATACAAGTAATATGACTGATAGATCATTTAAAAAAGTGATCATAAGGATACTCCCTGGACTTGAGAAGAGAGTAGAAGACATGAGTGAGAACCCTTAAAACAGATATAAATAACAACATAGAAGAGAGGGCTCAATAAATAAAATGAGAAACATGCTTGATGTAATGAATAGCAGGATGGAAGAAGAAAACGGACAAATTAGTGACCTATGAGAAAGTGTAATGGAAAGTAATCCATTTTCTCTCTTTGAATAAGAGGGAAAAAATACACAAATTGAGACTAGACCAAGGGAACTCATTCACTCCAACAAATGTAATAGCACTCATATTATGAGAGTCCCAGAAGAGGAAGAGAGAAAAAGGGACAGAAAATTTATTTGAAGAAACAAAAGCTGAAATTTTCCCTCATCTGGGGAAGGAAACAGATATCTAGATCCAGGAGACACAGAGAATTCCCATCAAAATCAACCAAGACAGATCAAAACCAGGACATTTTGTAATTAAATGTGCAAAATATAGTGATAAGGAAAAAAATGTAAAGCAGGAAAAAAAAAAAAAGATATTAGTAACATGCAAATGGAAACCAATAAAGCTAGCAGGTGATTTTTCAGCAGAAACTTTACAAGCCAAAAGAGAAAGCCATGATTATTTAAAGTTTTAAATAGAAAAAACGGCAGCCAAGAGTACACCATCCAGCAAGGCTATCATTCAAACTAGAAGGAAAGATAAACAATTCCCAAGACAAACAAAAACTAAAGGAATCCATTACCACTAAACCAGCTATGGCAGAAATATTAAAAGGGACTCTAGTGGATAGCAGATAACAAAATTGACAATATAAAGGTAAGAAACACAAAAGCAATAAAAATAAAAATTTGTGTAAAAAATGAAGAACTCACAAAATAGAAGCATATAAAATATAAAAACATATATGTGAAATGTGGGGAGGAGAGGAGAAAAGAAAGGGTTCAAACTTAAATCACCATCAACTTAATATAGACTACTCCATGCAGAACTTACATACAAACCTAATGGTAACCATATAACAAAAACCACTAATAAACATGTGAATAATAAAGAGAAAGAAATCTAAATACGTCACTAAAGAAAATCAGCAAAGCATGCAAGAAGGAAAGACAAGAAAGGATCAGAGAAAATCTTCAGAAACAACCCCAAAACAAGTAATAAAATGGAAATAAATACATATGTACCAATAATTACTTTAATATACATGGACTAAAAACACCAATCAAAAGACATAGGGTGACATAATGGATTAGAAAAACAAGATCCATCTATATGCTTCTCACAAGTGACTCATTTTAGGCCTAATGACACCTGGACATTGAAAATGAGGAAATGGAGAAACATTTATCATGTAAATGGATGTCCAAAGAATGCTGGAGTAGCAATATTTATACCAGACAAGATAGACTTTAAATAAAGACTATAACAAGAGAAAAAGTAGGACACCACATAATCATAAAGGGGACAATCCAACAAGATATAACAATTGTAAATGTTTATGCACCCAACTTAGAAGCATTCAAATATATGGAACACCACTAAAAAAGAAAACTACAGACCAAAATCCCTGATCATCACAGATGCAAAAATCCTCAATAAAATACTAACAAATAAAATTCAACAATACATTAAAAAATCATTCACCACAATCAAGTGGGATTTACTCTTGGTTTGCAAATGTAATTTTAATATTTTCAAATCAGTCAACTTGGTACATCACATCAATAAAAGGAAGGATAAAAACTATTTGATCATTTCAATAGCTACACAAAAAAACATTTAACAAAGTACAGCATTCATTCATGATAAAAACCCTCAATAAACTATGTTTCAAGGGAATATACCTCAACATTTATAAGGGTCATAGATAAAAACCCATACTTAACATCTTCCTTAATAGGGAAAAACTGAGTTTTCCCCCTAAGGTCAGGAACAAGACAAGGATGTCTACTATCACCACTTCTATTCAACATAGTAGTGGAAGTCCTAGCCACAGCACTTGGACAATATGAAGACATAAAAGACATCCAAATTGAGGGGCCTGGGTGGCTCAATGGGTTAAGCCTCTGCCCTTGTCTCAGGTCATGATCTCAGGGTCTTGGGACCAAGCCCCACATTGGGCTCTCTGCTCAGCAGGGAGCCTGCTTCCCCTGCTCTCTCTGCCTGACTCTCCGCCTGCTTGAGATCTCTGTCTGTCAAATAAATAAATAAAATCTTTTTTTAAAAAGACATCCAAATTGGTAAGGAAGAAGTCAAAATTTCTCTATTTACAGATGACATGATATAATATATAGAAAACCCAAAAGACTTGCCAAAAATCTGCTAAAATTTGATAAGCAAATTCAGTAATGTTACAGGATACAAAATCAATGTACAGAATTCTGTTGCATTCTTAGACAGCAATTGTGAAACAGAAGAAAGGGAAATTAAGAAGTCAATCCCATTTACTATTGCACCAAAGGGAAAAAAAAAGGTACCTAAGAATAAGATTAACGAAAGAGGTGAATGACTTATACTCTGAAAACTGTAAAACAGTGGTGAAAGAAAATGAAGAAAAGAAAAAGAAATGGAAAGACATTACATGCTCATGGTTTGGAAGAACAAGTATTGTTCAACTATATATACTATCCAATGCAATCTACACATTTAATGCTTTCCATATCAAAATACCAACAGCATTTTTCACAGAACTAGAAAAAAATAATTCCAAGACTTGTATGGAACCACAAAAGACCCCAAGTAGTCAAAGCAAACTTGAAAAAGAAGAGCAAAGCTGGAGGGATCACAATCCAGCGTTTAAGTCATATTATAAAGCTGTAGTAATCAAAATAGTATGGTATGACACAAAAATAGAGACACATAGATCACTAAAGTAGAATAGAAAGCTATATGGCCAGTTAATCTTGTACAAAGCAGGAAAGAATATCCAATGGGGAAGGGGCGGTATGCAATATACAAAAGAAAGAAACTGGACCATGTTCTTATATCATATACAAAAATAAATTTAAAATGGATTAAAAACTTAAATTTATTAAAAACCTAAATGTGAGACCTGAAACCATAAAAATCCTAGAAGAGAACATAGGCAGTAACCCCTCTGACATGAATCATCACACTTTTTTTCTAGCTATGTCTCCTGAGGCAAGGGAAACAAAACCAAAATAAACTATTAGGGCTTCATCAAAATACAAAGCTTCTGCACAGTGAAGGAAACAGTCAATAAAACTAAAAGGCAACTCATGGAATGGGAGAAGATATTTTAAAATGACATATCTGATAAAGGGTTAGTGTCCAAAATATATAAATAACATATACAACTCAACACCCAAACCAAATAATCCAATTAAAAATGGACAGAAGACATGAGCAAACATTTCTCCAAAGAAGACTTATGGTGGCCAAAACACACATGAAATGATGCTCATCCTCACTTACCCTCAGGGAAATTCAAATCAAAACTACTATGAGATATCACTTCACTCCTATCAGAATGGCTAAAATCAGCATCATAAGAAAGAACAGGTGTTAGTAGGATGTGGAGAAATAGGAACCCTCTTGAACTGTTCATGGGAATGCAATGTAGTATAGCCACTTTAGAAGACATTATGGAGGTTCCTAAAAAGTTAAAATTAGAACTACCCTTCCATCCAACAATTCCACTACTGAGTACTTATCTAAAGAATACAAAAACACTAACTCAAATGGATACATGCATCCCTATGTCTATAGCAGGATTATTTATAATGGCCAAATTATGGAAGCAGACCAGTGTCCATTGATAGATGAGTGGACAAAGAACAGGAGGCCTACATATACAATGGAATATTCTTCAGCCAAAAAAATGAAAGAAATGCAAATGTTACCATTTGCAATGACATGAATGGAACTAGAGTTTCTAACGCTCAGGGAAATAAGTTTAAGGTAGAAAAATACCATATGATTTCACTGATATGTAGAACTGAAGAAACAAAGCAAAGGAGAAAAGGCAAAATAAGAGAGAGAGAGAGAGAAAGAGAGAGAAACAGACTCTTAATTATAGAGAACAAACTGATGGTTACCCATGGGGAGAAGGTGGAGGTCTGGGTTAAATAGGTGATGGGGATTGAAGAGTTCACTTGTCTTGATGAGCACAGAGTGATGTATGGAATTTTTGAGTAAGTATATTAAATACCTGAAACTAATATAATACTGTATGTCAGCTAACTAAAATTAAAATAAAAACAAAAAATTAATACAAAGAGACAAGCTAAGTATTTAAAAATGGTAGTACAAAGAATTTTAGTTATCTTTTATTAAACTATAAAATACTCAAGTATATTTCTAATACTTTAATAAAACGAAAATTATTGAAAAAATAGTTCACTTACTATATGATTTAATTTACATGCAATTCTTAAGATACAAATTAATATATAACAACAGAAAGTAGATCAGTGTTTGCCCAGAGACAGGAATGAAGCTAGATATGAATTACAAAGGGGCACAGGGAAACTTTTGGAGTGATCGAATGTTTTTTTTTTTTTATATTAATTTGGGTGATAAATCCACAGGTGTATATATTTCACATAAATTGTCCAATTGTTCATTTAAATATGTGCAATTTATTGCACTTCAATTATACATAAAGTTGAACTTTAGTGTATTTTTTTTTATTTATGGTCAGTGGTAATAGAAAATATATATCTACCCATTCTAACTAATGTAGCAAATTTAGCAGAATTGGAGACTTTATCTTTGTATATCTGAATGTTCTTTTTAAGCTAATAAAATCATAGGCTGTGGGCAACAAGAATGAGCAATTTGAAGGTTTTTTTTTTTTTTCATATTGATTAAGAACATTTTGCAAAAGTAAAATGGTAGTGGGGCATTTGGACACCAAATGCTTAACACAATAGATGCTCTGTTAAGGAGAAATATATGCTCACATTGTTCTTGTTTTAAGAAAGCTGGAAATAGACATCAAAGGAACCACATCATGGATATAAATACTTGCTTGTTTTTTACAGTTTTATGGCTACTTGAGACAAAGTTCTTTCAAAAAAGTACTTTAATTATTGCATCAGCTTCACTGGAAAAAAAAAAACATCACATCTAGTAAAATGATATAAAAGATAATAAAGATAAGCTATATTTATACATGCCGTCTGTTCAGGTTTCCTCATAGCAGTGAGATTGAAAAGACTGAAGCAAGGCAAATGTTGTTTATACCTCCCAAATTCAGGATATTTGACCCCCAAAAGATGTTGTGTTTTCAGTTCTGAATCCTATTGTTAGGTTTATTAGAATGTACCATAAAATATGCTTCAAAATAACCTGGGACTATATGGAAACATATAAGTGAATAAATGAAATAAAATTGGTGATTAGTGTTTCTGTCAGATGATGAGTATGGGGGCTTTATCATGTCATTGTACTTGTGGATAGGCTTGAAACTTTCATAATACAAAGAAAGAAAACAAACAAATAAATTAAAAAAAGAAAGAAAGAAAAAGAGGAGAGACAGAATAGATAGTGGAGTAGTACAGGGTCCTTTTCAATCGGTCCCTGAATTTAGTTGGATATCTACCAAACCATTCTGAACACCCACAAAATCAGCCTGAGATATAAGAAAACATACCTAGATCTCTACAAACAGAAAACCTCTGATGGTCTCAAGGTATGAAGCAGGGAACCACGATTCTCATCGTAGATATTGGAAGATAAACAGAAAGGGGAATGAGCTGCCATAAGCTGGCCCTGAGAAGGTGATATAACATGGGAGGGCAAAAACATCTCACACTGGGGACCAGTCACAGAGTCGTGGACTAGTAGCGGTGGAGAAATGACTTCAGTAATGCCTCCAGACAGGATTCAGCAGTGGCTGATGATTTTAGAAGCACTAAGGGCAGAGACTAGCCCAGTCCTGGATTCCACTTCTGGGACTGTTGCTGTGGGATGAACTGGGGAGGCTGCATTTTTCAGCAGTACAGACAGAATTGGAGACATTGTGGCCTGGAGAGGTCAGTGAAGAGCAAACTGATTTCTCTATTCAGAGAAAGAGGTTTGGATGCAGTCACTTCTGCTCTGACATGGAAACCTGCCAGGGAAAGCAGCCAGAGAACAAAAGCTGGGAAACAAATACACAAACAAACAAAAAGCAGGTTTTCACTGAGCTTACCCTCCAACAGGGGACAAGGCAACTCTACCCAATCAGGGTTGCCTGAGTAACAGTGTGGCAGGCCCCTCCCCCAAAAGAGAGGCTGGAAGAACCAGAGCCTGACAACCCTAAGAGACCTATACAACAGGTGAATCTCGCTTGGGTTGTGGTTAATACTCTGGATTCTCTCCATTCCCTCAACCAGTCCCCAACAGAATGGCTAAGAGGAGGAACCCCCAACAAAGAAAAGAATCAGCCATGGTGACCTCTTCCACAGACCTAATGGATATAGATGTAGGCAAGATGGCAGAAATAGACTTCAGAGTAACAATTATGAAGTTGATATCTAGGGTTGAGAAAAATATTAGCGACAATATAGAATCTCTAAGGGCAAAAATGTGATCTAATCAGACCGAATTTAAAAATGCTATGAATGAAATGCAATTCAAACTGGATACTCTGACTGCCAGGGTAAAAAAGGTAGAAAAATGAATTAGTGAATCAGAAGATAAGATGATAGAAAAGAAGGAAACTAAGTAGGTCTGGGGGAAAAATGGCCTAAAGCCCAAGAAATCATACTGAGAGAGATTAATGACACCATGAAACATTCCAATGTCAGAATTATTGGGATCCCTGAGGGGGTGAAGAGGGAGAGTGCGAGGTCTAGAAGATATATTTAAGTAAATTGTAGCTGAGAACTTCCCTAATCTGGGGAAGGACACAAACATTCATGTCCAGGAGACAAAAAGGACCCCTCTGAAGATCAGTGGGAACAGACCAACACCACGGCATATAATAGTAAAATTTGCAAACCTTAGATCAAAGGAAACAATCTTGAAAGTGGCGAGGGAAAAGAGATTTCTTACATACAGTGAGGGGAACATCAGAATAATGTCAGACCTGTCCACAAAGACCTGGCAAGCCAGGAAGGGCTGGCAAGACATATGCAGGGAAGAACTAAATGAGAAGAACATGTAGCCAAGGATATTTTATCCAGCAAGGTTGTCATTCAGAATGGATGGAGAGACAAGGAACTTCCAAGACCAGCAGAAACTGAAAGAATGTGGCCACCAACCCAGCCCTTCAAGAAATATTAAAGTGGGGGTGGTTCCATAAAAGGAGAAAGATCCCAAGAGTGAGATAGAACAGTTATTTATAGGGATCATATATAGAAACAAGGACTTCACAGGCAACATGATGACAATAAAATCATATCTTTCAATAATCACTCTCAATGTGAGTGACCTAAATGCTTCCATGAAATGGCACAGGGTTGCAGATTGGATAAACAGACATGACCCATCCATATGGTGTCTACAAGAGACTTATTTTGAACCTAAATATACATCCAGACTGAGAGTTAAGGGATTGAGAACTATTATTTCACATAAATGGGCTAAAAAAACAAAAGGAAAGAAAAGAAAGAGAGAGAGAGAGAAAAAAAAAGAAAAGAAAAGAAGAGAAAAATTCTGAATACACAGGCTAACTTTATACCTTAAAGAACTGGAGAAAGAACAGCAAATAAAGCCTAAGCCAAGCAGGATAAGAGAAATAATAAAGATTAGAGCAGAGATCAATGAATTAGAAACCAGAAAAATAGTAGAACACATCAAGGAAACTAGATGCTGGTTCTTTGAAAGAATTAATAAAATGGATAAACCACAGGTCAGACTTATCCAAAAGAGAAGAGAAAGGACCCAAATTAATACAATTATGAGTGAAAGGGGAAAGATCATGACTAACACCAAGGAAATAGAAACAATTATTAGATATCATTATCAACAACTATATACCAATAAATTAAGCAACCTGGAAGAACTGGATGCCTTCACAGGAAACTATAAACTGGGAAACTGAAACAGGAAGAAATTGAAAATCCGAATAGACCAATAACCAGTAACAAAATTGAAGCAGTGATCAAAAATACTCCCCCAAAACAAGAATCCAGTACCTGTTGGATTCCTAGGGGGAATTCTATCAAATATTTAAAGAAGAAATAGTACCTATTCTCTTGAAGCTGTTTCAAAAAATAGGAACAAAAGGAAACTTCCAAACTCATTCTATGAGGCCAGCATTACCTTAATCCCAAAACCAGGCAAAGACTCCATCAAAAAGAAGTACAGACCAATATCCCTGATGAATATGGATGCCAAAATTCTCAACAAGATTCTAGCTAATAGGATCCAACAGTACATTAAAAGGATCATCCATCACCACCAGGTGGAATTTATTCCTGGGATACAAAGGCAGTTTAATATTTGCAAATCATTCAAAGTGACAGAACATGTTAATAAAATAGAGACAAGAACCATGTGATTCTCTCAATTGATGGAGAAAAAGCATTTGACAAAATATAGCATCATTTCCTGATTAAAACTCTTCAGAGTGTAGGGATAGAGGGAACATTCCTCAATTTCATAAAAACTGTCTATGAAAAACCCATAGTGAATATCATTCTCATGGTGGAAATAATTCAGGAACACAACAAGGGTGCCCATTCTCACCACTATTGTTCAACATAGTACTAAAGGTTCTAGCATCAGCAATCAGACAACAAAAATAAATAGAATGTATTCAAATAGACAAAGAAGAAATCAAACTCTCTCTCTTTACAGATGATGATACTTTTTTGTGGGAAAATCCAAAAGACTCCACCCCCAAATCACTAGGACTCATACAACAATTCAGTAATGTGGCAGGATCCAAAATCAATGCACAGAGATCAATTGCACTAACAATATAACTCTAGAAAGATAAATTAGGGAATCTATTCCATTTACAATAGCACCAAAAACCATAAGATACCTTGGAATAGGCCTAATCAAAGAGGTAAATGATCTGTACTCTAGAAACTAAGGAACACTTATGAAAGAAATTGATTAAAATTCTAGAGGAGAACATAGAAAGTAACCTCTTGAACATCAGCCACAGCAAACTCTTTCAAGATATGTCTCCAAAGGCAAAGGAAACAAAAGCGAAAATGAGCTTTTGGGACTTCATCAAGATCAAAAGCTTCTGCACAGCAAAGGAAACAGTCAACAAAACAAAGAGGCAACTCAGGAAATGGGAGAAGATATTCACAAATGACAGTACAGACAAAGGGCTGATATCCAAGATCTATAAAGAACTCCCTAACAAATATTTCTTAAATGGATATGTGATGCACACAGCTGGAGGTGGAGATGTGGCTTACTTGGAATAGCCCTGACTGAGAACAAGTTAATTTGTTAAACATGGCTTCATTTCCCAGCAATGCAATTCCAGATGAATGGAGAAGGGGATGAGGTGAGAATAGGGTGCTACAAATACAGCCAGTAAGATGGTGCTCTACTTAAAGAGAATTTTTAAACAACCAAGTAGACCAAATGTCATTCTGTTTTTATTATTAACATATGCCAGCATTTCTAAACATTATCAGTGATAAAATACTCCCCCTGCTATGGTTGGCTGCTCTTATGGTCACCCCCCCACCTTGATACCTCACTGCTTTCCCACTCTATGTTTCTTCCCTTCTAATTAAATTAGTAAAGTGCTTAAAATCATAGACACAAAACCCTGATTACTGTGTAATTTGCTAGCGATGCGACCTTGGGAAACTCACTTAACATTTTTAAGAGTATATTGATAACATCAACCTCATAGAAATACACTGAGAAATTAATGGGTTGATTTTTAATTCTGCTTGTAAACAATGCCTGACACATAATAAGCATAATATTTTATCTATTCTTATTCTTCTTATTATTATTACTTATTTCTTTGGGGATTTGATTTTTACTCTTTTGGAAGGGTACAATACTAAGGCTTTATTAATTTGGAATTTGGTTGCAAGAATATTTTTTACATTTGCACTGTTCCTGGACATAACTCAAGCTTAAAATTGAAGAAATTGATTTTTCTTATATATTTTACTAAACTGTATAAAAACAGAAACCAATCCTAAGAGACTGATTTTGTAGAGAATCTTTAGTTGTGAGTGGAAGAATGTTATCTGAGTATTTATTGTATATTATATGTAAGGTAGTATGAGTTAGTACCTAAGTATTAGATATTTTCTTTACCCTTACAATCTAGTGGGTGAGAATGAATCATGTTAAGACCTGTATAAACACAAAGTGAGTCTTCCACATGATCATAGAAGACAGGGTTAATTAATCACAACATTATTTTTCAATATTAATGGCTTCACAACCCTTCTGAATGTAAAATCTCAAATAGCAATCACCTATATGTGGAAGCTTATAGTTAAGATGAAACTTAGTTATCATCAGGAGTCAAAATGGTACCTAACTGTTAAATGAATAATCTGGGCAGCAGAAAATTATATAAAGGGATCAAAGAGTAAAATCTTTGAGAAGGTGTGAATTCTAATTATACTTAGGAAGGAAGAAAATATTTTTTATTTAAATTTTAGTTACTGTAAAGTGCAATATTGATTTGTGGAGTAGAATGCATTGATTCATCACTTACATAAAACACCCAGTGCTCATCACAAGTGCCCTTTTCAATACCCACCACCCGTCTAGTCCATCTCCAACCACCTCCACCCATCAACCCTCAGTTCTCTATTATTAAGAATCTCTTATGGTTTGTTTCCCTCTCTCCTTTTTTTCTGACCTTCCCAAAATATTCATCCGTTTTCTTTCTTAAATTCCACATATGAGTGAGATCATATGGTATTTGTATATCTCTGACTTACTTCATTTAACATAATACACTCTAGCTTCATCCACATCTTTGCAAATGGCAAGATTTCATTCTTTTTGATGGCTGAGTAATATTTCATTATGTATATGTATATATACACTGTATTTTTTTTCTTAAATTTTTTTTTTTATTTTCAGCATAACAGTATTCCTTCTTTTTGCACCACATCCAGTGCTCCATGCATCCGTGCCCTCTCTAATACCCACCACCTGGTT
>NW_019154137.1:10121154-10198583 GCF_002288905.1 Enhydra lutris kenyoni
TGCAGAGCCCATGTAAATTCTCCCTTGGCTGCTGGCAGAGCAGGTTCCGAGTCGCGGTCCCTGGGGACAGAGGATCTTCTGCTTGTACCCAAAACCACGGCAGCAGTGGCTGTCTGGGCAGCTCCAGACTTCCGGAGAGGTTCCAAGCAGTGATCGCACACTGAGATTTTCCCACTGGCCTGGGCTGGGAGTGCCTGGTCTTTCTGGGTGTAAGAGTGCCCGGCTTGGGCGCACCTCTCTCAGGTGAGGCTGTGGGTCATGCACGCATCTCAGGCTCTGAGAGCGGGGCGCAGGTCCGAAAGCACCAGGCTGGGCCTTCGCGCACCTCTCTTAGGGGAGAGTTTGGGGCATGTGTCTCAGGCTCTGAAACAATGGCGCGGGTCTAAGAGCGCCGGGTGGGCCTTTGTACACCTCTCTTGGGGGAGGGTGAGGGGCGTGCGTGTCTTAGGCTCTGTAGCAGGGCTCAGTGTTCTGCCATCTGGCATGGCTCCCAGCCCCTCACAGGATCCAGACCCCACGCATTCTTGGGTGCGCTGGTGGCTCAGGGACCAAGACCTGGTTTCTCTGCAGCACTCTCTCTGGCTCAGCACCAGGGGAGGCTGTCCTTGGTCCGGGGACTTAAGCCCCTGTCCCTAGCTGCCCCGATTCCCACAATTTCCCACCACCACCCCCCCCCCCGTGATCCTTTGCTCTTTTGGAGTGTTTTCAACCAGTCTCCAAGTTAATGCTGGTCCCCAGATGCAGGGCATTAGGGGTATTACTTTCCATAGGTCACCTCTGGTGGCTCCCTCCCCCTTTTGTTTGTAAACATCAGTGTGCATGTACACCTTCTAATCTGTATTCTTGTATGCTTTAGAAAATACCTAGTAGGACAATTACTGGATCATAAGGTAGTTATATTTTTTTTAAGTTTTTGAGGAACCTCCATACTGTATTCCAGAGTGCCTGTAGCAGTTTGCATTACCACCAATAGTGCAAAAGGGTTCCCCTTTCTCCCCATCATCATCAACACTTGTTTCTTGGGTCATTAATTTTAGCCATTCTGGCAGGTGTGTGGTGGTATCTCATGTTGATCTTGACTTGTATATCCTGGATGATGAGTGATGTTGAGCATCTTTTTGTGTATCTGTTAGCCATCTGTATGTATTCATTGGGAAAATGTTTATTCAAGTCTTCTGCCCATTTCTTCACTGGACTCTTTCTTTCTTTCTTTCTTTCTTTTTTTGAGGGTGGGTGTTGACTTTGATAAGTTCTTTATAGATTTTTGGATACTAAACCTTTCTTAGATATATCATCTGTAAATTTCTTCTTTGACTCCACAGGCTACCTTTTGATTTTGTTAATTCTTTTACTGTGCAGAAGCTTTTTATTTTGATAAAGCCCCAGTAGTTAGTTTATTTTTGCTTTTGTTCCCCTTGCCTCCAGTGACATGTCTAGTAAAAAAAGTTTATTGCTGAAGTCAAAGAGGTTGCTGCCTGTATTCTCCTCTAGGATTTTGATGGTTTCTTGTCTCATGTTTGGGTTTTTTATATATTTTGAATTTAAGGAATGAATAAAATGATATTTTAAATGAACCAACTGGTACAGTAACATTGAACAAATATTTTATATAATCTATGGTCACTTATTTTAAGAAAACATTCATCCTTCAAAGTTTGAAATAAGTTTCATGAAAAGAAACCATTCTAATGAAGTTAAACAATATCTTTTCAGATTATTAGAGCCAGTCTAGTCTAGAATAAATGTTCCATAGATTAAATTGACTACCTGTGATTTGTATTAATTTGTTGAAAATAACTATTTGAAAATACAAATGTAACCATTTGTTGAAAATTACTATAAAATAACTATTTTCCAATAACAAGTGTTATGAGATACCTAGGAATAAACCTAATGAAAGAGATAAAAGATCTGTACTCTGAAAACTATAAAACACGATGAAAGAAAGTAAAGATGACATGAAGAAATGGAAAAAAACCAGACCATGCTTATAGATTCAAAGAAAAAATATTGTTAAAATGTCTATATTACCCGAAGCCATCAACAGATTTAATGCAACCCCTATCAAATTATCAACAACAATTTTCACAAAGCTAGAAAAAAGAGCACCTGGGTGGGTCAGTGGGTTAAGACTCTGCCTTTGGCTCAGGTCATTATCTCAGGGTCCTGGGATCAAGTCCCACATCAAGCTCTGTGCTCAGCAGGGAGCCTGCTTCCCCTTCTCTCTCTGCCTGCCTCTCTGCCTACTTGTGGATCTCTCTGTCAAATAAATAAATAAAATCCTTAAACAACAACAACAACAAAAACAAAGCTAGAACAAATAATCCTAAAATTTGTATGAAACCACAAAAGACCCTGAATAACCAAACCAGTCTTGAAAAAGAGAAGCAAAGCTGGAGGAATCACAATTCTGGACTTTAAGTTCTATTACAATGTTGTAGTGGTCAAGGCAGTGTGGTACTAGGAAAAAAAAAAAAGGAACAGACACATAGATCAATGGAACAGAAAAGAAAACCCAGAAATGGACCCACAATTATATGGTCAATTAATCTTCAATAAAGCAGGAAAGAATATCCAATGGAACAGTCTTTTTAGCAAATAGTGTTGAGAAAACTGGAAAGTAATATGCAGAAGAATTAAACTGGACCACTTTTTTACACAACACATAAAAATAAATTCCAAATGGATGAAAGGCCTAAATGTGAGACAGGAGACCATGGACAGTAGAGAACTTGGGCAGTAACCTCTTTGACATTGGCCATAGCAAATTCTTACTAGACTCCTCTCCTGAGGCAAGAAAAACAAAAATAATAATACACTATTGGGACTTCATTAAGATAAAAAGCTTCTGCACAACAAAGGAAATGATCAACAAAACTAAAAAGCATCCTTTGGAATTGAGAAGATATTTGCAAATGACATATCTGATAAAGGGTTAATGTCCAAAATCTATAAAGAACTTATCAAATTCAACACCCAGAAAATAAACAAAGCAGTTAAAAAAATGGACAGAAGCCATGAATAGAATAAGACTTTAAATTTGATTTCTTTATTTCTTTAGAAGATTTAAAGTACAATTAATTTAATTTAATTCCTTTAATTTTTATAGAAGATATATAGAGCTCCTAAAAAAAAAATAAGAAAGGATTTTATCTACGTGTGTGTAATACATATTACATTCATACATACATTACATATATGCATATTACAATATTATATATTCCATTGTTAAATAATATATATAATATTATTTATTTAATATGTGTATACACACACGTATATAATTTCACATTCTTCTTGGTTGTTTCTTTTTAAAATGTTAATTTATCTGACTCATATTCTAAAACAAACAAAAAAGTATTTTCTGGAAATCTATACATGAACTATATAAAAAATAAAGCTTTTCACTTGAGCTGCAGTTAGCCTTTCTGTCAATTAAATGTATAAGGAGTCAAGAACTCAAACTAAAAAAAAAAAAAAAAAAAAAGGAAAAAAAATTAAATGCATATTTAATTTTGAAGTGGCATTAACTAGACCTGCTTTGTGGTTCAGTAGGTGAACTGTCTGACTCTTGAATTCAGCTTAGGTCATGATCTCAGGGTAATGAGATGGGGCCCCACATCTGGCTCCATGCTGGCTGTGGAGCTTAAGAGCTAATGAATCTTGGAACACTGGATCAAAAATTGATGATGTATTTTATGGTGACTAGCATAACACAATTTTAAAAATGTATATGTTAAAAAAAAAAACTTCTCTCTTCATATAACTCTGTCCCCTCCCCACTGCTCACATTCTCCCTAAAAAAATTAAAAATAAATAAATAAATAAACAAATAATATCACATTAATTGTTCTTTAAACTTGTGGAATTAACTTTGTTTATAGTTCCACAATTAACTCTTCATTTAGTTCCTTTTAATTGGTATCTCCTAATACAATATTCTTAGCATAGGAAAATATAACTGGTTAAAATTGACATTTCTCTCAAGACTTAGATGAAAAATTTTCTTTAGTTCTTGGCCAAAGGTGATAATCATCTTAGACTCAGATGCAAATAAAGAAATAGCATGTGGCCTTATGCATATTTGGAGATTTTTATTGAGTTGCTGATCCCGGTTCAATGTGTAACATGTTGGTTCACTATAGAGAACCATGTTTTTTGCCCCCAAATTAATTTATATAATGATTTCAGGGTCATGAGATTGGGCATGGTGTCAAGCAGCATGCTCAGCATCAAATCTACTTGTCCATCTCTCTCTACCCCTTCCTTGTTCACTTGTTCGCTCTCTCTCTCTCAAATAAATAAATAAATAAATAAATAAATAAATAAATAAAAACTTTTAAATAAAACACACACAATGTTTAAAAACAAATATTACTTTTTTGAAGTAGAAATTGGCTTATTCGTCAGAAGAGATTGGTGTGAATATGCGGATATTGTGTAGTGGGAAGGAGTAATGAGGGGAATTAGGATGCATTTTACAGCCAAATACAGGAGTCAGTGTTCACTGGCATTCAGGAATCTAATAGATCAGGTTGCTACCTATTTCTCCTTTAATGTTCTTGCCTGTTGCAACTTTCTTCCATTTTTTCCTGGAGAGTGTCTATAGAGATAGGTTTTCCAGTCTGTCTTGAAATTAAACATCCAGCAGGGAGAAGTAATGCATCTAGGTGGGCTACAATTTGTTCTCTGGGAACACTATGCTGTGGGAACAACTCGGGCTCTTTTTCCTGATCCTATATATTCCTCTTCTGAATGTAAGAGCTAGTGGAAGTAGGAAAATACATCTCACATTCACTACATCCAGGTGATGAGAGAGATGGCGCACAGTTTCATAGGAGAAAAATCATTCTCTTTTGTAGTTGAGGCATCAGTACAATTTGATCACAGTGTGGTATATTGCAACTTGGTAAAAATCTTCAAGTCATGTATAATACACTTTATTAAAGAACTCCAAATTTCAAGGGAAATAAAGACATTAAGTCAAATAAAAATATGAATAATCATCCATATTTAGCATTTCCAGCTCTGCATGCAATGTCAGATATAAGATCACACAAACACTGATAATCAGGGGTTTAAAACTATTATCCTTTCTGTATCAAATGGTTGTTCCTTTATACCAGATGATCCCCTTTTGTAACAAACATGCTAAGATTTTCTTAACTAAACAACAACAACAACAACTCTATTGACCAGACACATCCATCCAACAAAAGCCCATATCACTAATTCTCATTATAACAAAAGACCTGCAAAAGGGTTTCATGAAATTAATCTCTCTGTCCTTTCTTTATCTTATCTCACTTTATTACAGTTTGGTTTTAATTCACATACCATAGAATTTAATGTTTACAGTTCAGTGTTTTTCAGTATATCCTCAAAGTTGTGTATACATCACCATTATCTAACTTAAAAAGTTTTCGTCATCTGAAAAATATACTTCTCACTCATTAGTAGTCATTCCCATTCCCCCAGTCATCACATCCTTGGCAAACACAATCCACATTATATTTCTATGGATTTGTCTATTTGTCATTTAATGTAAGTGAAAATATACAATATGGGTCCTTTTGTGAATACCATATTTTATACAGCATATTTCCAATGTTAATACATGTTGCAGCATGTATAAGTAGCACATTTGTTTTTATTGTCAAAATTGCATCATTTCGATAGATGTACCATATTCTGTTTATTCACTCATCAGTTGACATATATTTGGGTTTCTACTTTTTGCTGTTATGAATAAGCTGCTATGGACTTTCATACATATACTTTTATGTGGACATATTTTAATTCTTTTGGGTATAAACTATGAGTAGAATTGCTGTGTCATATAATAATTCTATGCATAAAATTTTGAGGAACTAAAAAATTGTCTTCCAAAGTGGCTTTACTATTTTCCATCACATCAGTAATGTATATGGGATTCCAAATTTTTAACATCCCAACAAGACTTATTTTTTTTATCTTGTTTATTTTAGCCATTCTAGTAGATGTGAAGTTGTATCTCATTGTGGTTTTGATTTGCATTTCATTAATTACTAATGGTATTCAACATTTTTATGTGTTTATTGGTCATTTGTGTATTTTCTTCAGAGAAATTTCTACTCAGACTTTTTTTTAAGGATTATTTATTTATTTATTTATTTGAGAGAAAAAGAGTACATGAGTGTGGGGAGGGGCAGAGGGAGAGAAAGAGAGAGTCCTCAAGCAGACTCTCTTCTGAGAATGAAGCCTGATGTGCTCCATCCCAGGATCCTGAGATCACGACCTGAGCCAAAATCAAAAGTCTGATGTTTAACCAACTAAGCCACCTACGTGAACCTACTTAGACTTTATAAAATTGAGATGTTATTTATTGAATCCTAAGTATTTTTTTTCCATATATCCTAGACACAATTTGCTTATCAGATATATGACCTGCAAAGATTTACTTCCATTCCATGGGTTTTCATTTCATTTTGTTAGTGGTGTCATTCAAACACAAAAATGTTCACTTTTGAAGAAGCTAAATTTATCTCTTCTTTTGCTATTAGCTTTTTGGTGGCATACCAAAGAAATCACTTCCTAACTCAAGGTCATGAAACTTACTCTGCTTCTCTCAAAGAGTTTTATAGTTTTAGGTGTTACTTTTAGGTCTCTAAGCCATTTTCAGTTAAAATTTATATATGGTCTCAGGTAGAGATCTAACTTCATTATTTTGCTTGTGGATATCCAGTTACCTCAGTACCATTTGTTGAAAAGGCTATTCATGCTACAATTCTACACTGCAAATAAAAACCAATTGGCCATTAACAAAAGTGTTCATGTTTGGATGCCTGGTTCAGTTCCATTGATCTAGATATCTATCTGTTGCCATTACCACACTGCCTTGACTACTGTAGTTTTATGGTAAATTCTGAAATCAGGAAATGTGAATCCACAAATATGGTTCTTTCTTTTCAAGATTGTTTGAACTATTATGGATTTTGCATTTTTGCATTTCCATATGAATTTTACAATAAGCTCATTAATTTCTCCCAAATATAAAAGGGAAAGGGGATTTTGAAAAGGATTGCTTTGAGTCAGTTGATCAAATTGGGAGAATTGTTCTCTTAACAATATTGTCTTCATATGTATGATCATGGAATGTCTTTCCATTTATTTAGGTCTTCTTTATTCTCTGTAAAATGTTTTATTTGTTTTGTCTGTACAAGTCTTGCATTTATTTGGTTAAATTTTTTCTGAAACATTTTTATTTTTTCTGCAATTATTATAAAACTGTGTTTTCTTAATTTCAGATTCATATTACTTATCACTAGTGTATAAAAATAAAATTGTATATATTCATTGTATATCATTCATCCTTTATGAGTTCACTTATTATTTCTAAGCATTTTTCTTGTGGATTTCCTAGGATTTTCTATTTACAATATGTCATCTGTGAATATACTTTTCTCTCTTTTTTTCCAAACTGTATGCCTTTTTTTTTCCTTCCATTTTTGTACTGGCTAGAATGCTCAACACAACTGAATAGATGCAGCATGAGTGAATGCCTTTATCTTGTTCCTGATCTCTGGAGGGATTTTTAAGCTTATTATCATCCAGTAGGATGTTAACTGTGGTTTTTTTTGAGATGTCCATTTTTAGGTTGAATAAGGTCCCTTCTATTCCTAATTTGTTTAGTGTTTTTATTATTAAAGAGTATTGCACATTGTCAAGAGCTTTCTGCATCAATTGAAATGATCATGTGGTTATTGTTCTATTACTAATATGGTGTATTATATTGATTTATTTTTATATGTTAAACTGACTTTGTATTGCTATGATAAATCACATATGACAGTGGTATATAATTATTTTTATGTATGGGTAAATTCAATTTGATAGTATTTCTTTATTGAAGTATATTAGCACACAATGTTATATTAGTTTCAGGTGTACAACATATTGATTTGACAATTCTATACATTATTCAGTGCTCACCACCATAAGTGTAGTCACCATTTGTTACCATACAATATTATCACAACACGTTTAAATAATTTATTTATTTATTTATTTGAGAGAGAGAGAGAAAGAACATGGGGCAGGGAAGAAGGAGAGGGAGAGAGAGAATCTCAAGCAGTCTCCCTGCTGAGCATGGAGTCCAATGTGGGACTCAATCTCATAATCCTGAGGTCATGACCTGAGACAAAAATCAAGAGTCAGATGCTTAGCTGACTGAGCCACCCAGGCACCCCTACAATATTATTGACTACATTTTCTATGCTGTACTTTTTCATTTCCATCCCTTATTTATTTTATAACTTGAATTTTGTATCTCTTAATCCCCTTTATCTCTTTCACAATCCCTGCACCCATCTCTCTGTTGGCAATGACCAGTATGTTGTCTGAATGTGAGAGTCTGTTTTTTGTTTGTTCATTTTTGTTTGATTTAGATTCCAAATAAGAGTGAAATGATATGGTATTTGCCTTTCTCTGAGTGACTTACTTTGTTTAGCACAATACACTTTAGCTCCATCCATGTAGTACAAATGGCATGATTTCATTCTTTTTGATGGTTATGTTATATATATATATATATATACTTTATCCATTCATCAGTCATTGGACACCTGGACTCTTTCCATAGTTTGACTATTGTGGATAATGCTGCTATAAACATTAGGGTACATGTACCCTTGAATCAGTATCTTTTTGTATCCTTCGGGTAAATACCTAGTAGCACAACTGCTGGATCATACGATAGTTCTACTTTTTTTTTTTTTAACTTTTTGAAGAACATACATACAGTTCTCCATAGTGGCTGCACTAGTTTGCATTCCCACCAATAGTGCAAGAGTGTTCCCCTTTCTGCCCATCATTACCAACTCTCGTTGTTTCTTGGGTTGTTAATTTTAGCCATTCTGACAGGTGTGAGATGGTAACTCATCATGGTTTTAATTTTTATTTGCCTGATGAAGACTGATGTTGAACATCTTTTCATGTGTCTCTTAGCCATCTGGATGTCTTCTTCGGAAAAGAAAAATGTCTATTCATGTCTTCTGCCCATTTCTTAACTGGAGTTTTTGCTTTTTTTCGTGTTGAGTTGATAAGTTACTATATATCTTGGATACTAACCCATGTTCACTTACAAATATCTTCTTTCATTCCATAGGCTGCCCTTTAGTTTTATTAATTGCTCCTTTCACTACACAGAAGCTTTTTGTTTTGATGAAGTCCCAATAGTTTACTTCTGCTTTTGTTTCCCTTGCATCTGGAGATGCATCTAGTTAGAAATTGATATAGCTGATGCCAAAGAGGTTTCTGCCTATGAGTTCTCTAGGATTTTGATGGTTTCCTATCTCACATTTGGGTCTTTTATCCATTTGGGATTTATTTTTTTGTATATAGTTTATAAAATATTCTCCTTATAATTAATAAAGCTGTTTCACTTTCTTTTTATTTGTGTATTCCCGGGAGGAGCACTTTTAATTTCCTTCAAGAACTTTTCTTTAAAAAAAAAAAAAAAGAACTTTTCTTTTGTATTTGCAACTTGGGTAACTGATTCAAGAAGTCTATCTTTAGGCCTATCTCAGCTGTTAACATACCTTCATCACTAAGCTTAATCATTTGTAGGTTTTGATTTAAAGTAAGAGGCATGCTACTCTTCTTTTCACTGAAAAACTTAGAGGTCTTCAGTTATGAATTGGCTTAAATTCTCAATATTTTTCTGTCTTAAGGAATAAGGATACCCATGGGCAGAGAGATATAGAGGACTGGTTGGTTGATAGAGCAGTTAGAACACACACATTATTTTTTAATTAAGTTTGATATGTTATATGGGCATTGTTCATAATGTACTAATACAATTATAGCAGTAATATCAAAGATTGCTGATCACAGATCACCACAACAAATATAATAATAATAATAATAATAAATTTTGAAATATTGTAAGCATTATGAAATTATGACACAGTGACACAAAGTGATCAAATTCTGCTTAAAAAATTATGCTGATAGACTTACTTATTGCAAGACCATCACAAACCTTCAGTTTGTAAAAAATGCAATATCTATGATGCACAATAAAGTGAACCACAATGAAATGAAGTATGCTTATAGCAAGCTAGTCTCTTTAGGAAATGAATAATTTCAGAAAAACCATCAGACACTACTCAAAAATAATAAGATTTTTAAGTAACAATTAAGGTATTTACCTTGATACTATAATCATAAGTCTAATTATTTTGGTACTTAAAACATTAAATATAGAAAATACAATTACTTAGGAAACAAGAAATGACAGCAAATGTAATGGTGAATATTCTCAATGTGGATATAAGGGAAACAAAATAAACAAAAATGAAATCTGTTACATTTACTTCTGAATCCATAAGAAATGCCTTAGGTACAAAAATAAATCTCCAGAACTGATTTCCACAAAAATGTGAGTTTTTGTGGGTTTTTTTTGTCAGTTTTATTTTCTGTTTGTTTTTGTTGTTGTTTGTTTGTTTTTGTTTTTGTTTTGTTGTTTTGTGGAGGTGAAGTGAGGATTGGATAAAGTCCTTTTTCAGGGATTCTAATTACTCTTTACATAAGAAACTATCTTCTTTGCTTACATATAGGACTTAATTTTGAATTATACTTAACAGACTATCTGGATTTCTCATTAAGTAATGTAGGCTCACAAGACAAATTATCTAAATAAAAGGAAGAACAATCATATCTCTATGCAATTATGCTTGTATCTTTATGCATAGGTTCATCTATTAAATATTTAATAATTTCCTACAACATATAAGACAATATTCCAACCACTGCAAGAGGAAGAGTAAGCATGTACAGAAAACACATTGATGTAGTAGTGTGTGTGATATAAGAGATTAAAGATTTCAGTTCAGAAGAGGAGCAGATAATTTATTACTCGAAGAAAACCATAAGATTAAGGAGCAGAGGAACGCTATTCTGTCAGCTATGTTTGATGAAGCTCTAACTGGTCAATATAAGGTAGTTTGGAGAATAAAGTGCTTGGAAGCAAGGAGACTAAATATGAGCCTCTATAATGATGGTTTATGTTAGAAAAAATTATTTTTTTTATTTTTTTAAATATTTTATGCATTTGATAGAGAGAAGGAACATGAGTGGGGGGAGGGGCAGAGGAAGAGGGTGAAAAAAACTCCCAACTGAGCAGGGAGCCCAAGGTGGGGCTTGATCCCAGGACCCTGAGATCATGACTTGAGCTAAAGGCAGACACTTAACTGAGTGAGGCACCCCAGCATGAGAGGAATTTAAGACTGAATATATAATGGTAGCTATGCAGATGAAAACTAAATTATAGGGCTCCTGGGTGGCTCATGATCCCATGATCTTGGGGTCCTGAGGTTAAGACCCACACTGAACTCTCTGCTCAGAGGGAGGTCTGCTTCTCTCTCTCAATCTTTCTCTGTGCTCTCCCTCTCTCTCTCTCCCCAATAAATAAATGAAATCAGTAATAAATCATTGAACATTAAAAAAAACAATGATGTACTATATGTTGGCTAATTGAATTTAAGCTAAAAAAGAAAGAAAACTAGATTACAGAAAGAAAAAAAAAACACAAATAATCACAACGTTAAAAGAAGCAGGTCCTAACAGGACCTAACAGAGCTAACAGTGTTTGGATATTGAATAATAACAAAGCAATAAAACCTCAGGATATTTGGTAAGAAAAAAAATTGTATAATTAGCAAAAACAGGAAGGGCAGAAGAAAACACAAGTATGGGAAACAGTGTATCTGATGAATGCTGAAAACCTAGGTTGGTAAGAACTGTTAAACCTGGTCTTCTGTCAAAAATGTTCACCCCCTTCATGACCAAAATTCTGTTAACATTAGACTAATGAAGCTCTTACCTCATTTTATGCCCCAGAGGAGTTAAGTTGTGCAAAAATCCTGTCTTCAGCACGCTAGAACAAATTCACTATTAAAGTGAATAGTGAGATATTTAACACATGAAAGAAAAAGAATTAAAACTAAAAGTGTATTTTAAGTACAGAAGAGAAAAACACTTTCTTTACATCTGTGTTTAACCTTCTGAGACAGCTGGGTTTCTAATACAAGAAATTTGGATTGAGAGTATCTATGGACATATACCAGTGTTTGGTATGTGAGAGTAATGTATTGCCATGGTTTATTTTCATTGTATAAATAATACAGGCTGAGTCAGAGGATAATATGGATTTAAGAAAAGTCCTTAAGGAGAATTTTTATAGCTTTTCAATTCTGTAACTTCTTTGTTCTCTCCTGTGCTTCAGACCTATGTGCTTAAAGCCTATTAACAAAAAAAAGAAGAAGAAGAAGGAATTTAATTTAGTGTTTACCTACTGTTAACTTAGCACTTTCTATCTGTGAGGTTGTACCAGTAAACACAATACAAACTAAACTTTAAAAATGAATTTTTAGAAGTGTAATGGATAAAATGAAAATGTTAATTCAGAGCACTCATTATTACTTCTATAATAGTGGCAAGTAAGAATCATCAACACAATGCCAAGAAAAGCTATCTTAATGAAAACAAGACAGTAAAACCATATTGATAAACTGAGGAAGACCTTTGTAAAGAAAGACTGGTAAAATAATTATCCATGAAATTCAAGAAATATTGGTAAAAAATGTACTAGATAATTCACATCATTTATAATTTATGTGGGAAAAGTGGATTTAAGTCTGGATTATTTTTATATTTGGCTGTTGGATATAGCTGACCTTTAAATTTTCTGGTGTCAGTTTCCCATTAATAATAAATGTTCCAAACCAGCTCTCAAGTAGGCTTTCTCAACTTTCTGATTTGGGATGTGGTATGCTCTTTGATTTTATGCCAGTTATTTTTAAATCTTCAAATGAGTCACACATTCAAACAAATGTCATTACTTAATTCCAATTTAAAATTGTTTTGATTTAAATTAAATTTATTTTGACAACTCTGAAAACAAGTTTAAAAAAACTAATCCATTTATTGGTATTAGGTTCCATACTTACTTTCTTTCATCTATCAGTTATTAAATCTATGTGAACTTTATAAAATGTTTCCCAGATTAATGAATAAATTTAGTTTGAATATAATTTATTCAAGTTCTTTTAAATTTGTCATTTGAATCAGAATTTACTTGCTTAAGTAAAACATTAGTATTTACAATACTGTACCCCATCACTCCTTTTGAGTGTATTCCTCTCAAAATTGAGGCTGATGATCTGATGGATAGAAATGTAATTAGGAAAGAAGAAACCGTTAAAAACCATGAAGTACAGAGAAACAACCTTAGTTTAGCTATCAAGAAGTGTGAGTTCAAGGTTCAACTGTACAAACTCTACTACTACAAAACTTCAAGATCTGGGAAACTTGCCATTACACTGGGACATGTTGTATGTGAATTGATGATATTACATGATTACCAAAATGCTAGTTTTCTTTCAGTCCTCTTTCAATTGTTTATGGTATCCAAAGTAAGAGAGATGATGATTTATGTATTCTTTCTGTCTCAATCTATCAATATACAATTTATTATTATACTGTTTATATACACACAGACATACCCAGAGCATATGTGTCTATTATTATGCTTGCACATATATACCTATTTGTGTAATACATACATATATATGTAAAATGTATATGACATACACAATTTAATAATGTTGAATCAAAAAAAATAATATTGAATAAATTCACATGACTAAGTTTAAATATTGGTTCTAATTCTTACCTACTGTGTGACCTTGAGCAAATTAATTAATCTTTCTAAAACTCAGTTTTGTCCCCTATGAAATGCATATGATGATACCTCTTATAGCATAAAATTATGAAGAATAATCAGCATAATCCTAGAGAACACTTAACATGCTGAATAGTATATAAATATATAATGCTAGCCATTTTATATACATGCACACATGAAATAACCCAAAAAATAAAAAATCCACAATAAAAAGCCCTAATCTATTTTAAAAATCCAAAACTATTTCAAAAATACACATCATCAATTTTATATCATGGTACCTCAATAATTCTAATGAAATAGGAATTAAATTTCTGTCAATGTCTACTGTGAATTCAACTATAGAATAAGCTTTTGCAACATGATATAATGCTGGGCAATAAACAATAAACTAATACTTAAACTTTACAAAATTAAACTAGCTTATTTTATAAATTTCAATTTGTAATCCCCCTCAAGTAACCTTGTGGCTTTCATTGATTCAAACAAAAAGTCACAATCATTTGTGTCTTTTTACTGCTGATTTTGGCTGTATGCTAAAATCAAACAATAAACAACCATGAGTGTAAGTAAGCAGAAACAACACATGAGTTCAGTATGCAGTTTCCTCTGTTAGAACACTGTTTTACATTTCAATTGCACCCTTCCTTCTTAGTTTAGTTAGCTTTATTCATCATTTAGGAGTTGAGCCAGGTGTCCTTTCCATAGGGAAGCCTTCCCTGGTTCCTAAGACTGGGTAAATTCCACAGTTGCTTTCCTAGAATCTATCTCATGGTCAGAATTCAGGACATATTTACTAGTTACTCATATTCTAGATCATCAGCTTCCAAAACCATATTTAGATGAGTCCCAGGCTCTCTCAAATTTGCTGTTGGGGATTGAGGGAAAAATATAATATAATGGATATAATATAAAATATAATATAATGGATAATTTGAATTATCCATCATACTTTTTCATTGCTATAATGTTATGTTGGTAGCACCCTAAGAATTTTAGCTTGAAAAAAATATTAGACTTCATTCCAAGAGCTTTATTTTACATACGAAGAAATGAAGGTTAAAATATGGAAGAAATACTCATTTAAGATCACAGTCAGGACACAGCAGAGTTGGAATTTAAACAGGCCAGTTTCTCAGTCCAACATACTCAAATACTCTTCTGAGAATCAGTACTCTGTATGGTTTCATTGTACCTTTTATTATCAGGAATTTGGAGGATTCTGATAGCAAATAGGCAAATCATCAGGGAGACTCAAATCTCCTAAAGATTAAGGATCATGTAAGATCACCACCCTTATAATAATGGCAGGAATGCAAATAGCTCATGATTTCTTCCTCTGATTTGTAATTACTAAAAACCTGAAGTGTTCAATATGATGGTATATAAAGTTGAGCTGAAATGGGCTATTGTGACACACTACTCCAGATCTTTTTTGAAGGGGAGAAAGTCTGTTTTTATCATAAGTGCATAGGCATACTTCTACATTTAGAATAGTATTTTCTGTCAACAATGAACACTGAACTATATTATTTGGATTGGTTTTATTGATTCATTTTTCTGGTAATACCACAGTATTTGGTTTTCATTTGAATTTGCAAATGAATTACAGGGAAAATTGTCAGATTTTAGCTAACAATTTCCCTAAACTTCTGTAACCAGCAAATGAATCCATCTGCTTATCCCCTTAAGCATAAATATTTCAAGTACATACACATATAGAAAGAAAGAAACAAAAAGACACAGAGATACAGATAGATTTTTTCCATTTCTACTGAGATATAATTGACATGCAAATTGTATATGCTTAAGGTTCACAACATAGTGACTTGATGTATATGTTTAAAAATGATTACCACAATAAACTTTAAACATCCATCACTTCACATAGTTACAAATTGTTTTTCTTGTGATGAAAACTGAAATCTCTTAGCAACTCACAAATATACAATACAGTATTTTTAAATTTTTTTTAAAGATTTTATTTATTTATTTGACAGACAGAGATCACAGGTAGGCAGAGAGGCAGGCAGAGAGAGAGGAGGAAGCAGGCTTCCTGCTGAGCAGAGAGGTTGATGCAGGGCTGGATCCCAGGACCCTGGAATCATGACCTGAGCTGAAGGCAGAGGCTTTAACCCACTGAGCCACCAAGGCGCCCCTACAATACAGTATTGTTAACTATAATAAACATGCTGTACATTACATCTCCAAAAATTATTTATTTTATAACTAGAAGTTTGTATCTCTTAAACACCTTCACTCAATTTCCCAAAACCCTTTTCCCCATTTCCAGCAGCTACAAAGCTGACATATATTGTTTTTATGAGTTTTTTTGTTTTGTTTTTAGCTTCTACATATAAATGAGATTGTACAGTATGTGTCTTCCACTGTCTACCTATTTCTCTTAGCATAATGCCCTCAAGGTCCATCCATGCTGCCACAAATGACAGGATTTCCTTCTGTTTTATGGTGGAATAGTGTTCTAATAAATGTGTGTTTGTATACACACACCACATTGTTTAATCCATTCATCCATCAATGGACATGTAGGTTGTATTAATGTCTTGGTTACTGTAAATAACGCTTCAGTGAACATGGGAATTGAGGTATCTGTTTAACAGAGGGATTTAATTTCTTCCAGATATACACCCAGAAGTGAAATTGCTAAAGTGGTAGTTTGATTTTTAATTTTTTGAAGAACCTCAATACTGGTTTTCATAGTGTCTGCACTAGTTTATATTCCCACAAACAGTGTGCAAGTCTCCCCTTTTCTCCACACCTGCACCAATATTTATTGCTTGTTTTAGGTAACAGCCAACCTAAGAGCCACCTACAGAGGTGATACCTCATTTTGGTTCTGATTTGCATTAACCTAATTATTAGTAATGTTGAGCACCTTTTCATGTACCTGTAATCTATTTCTCTATCTTCTTTGGGAGAAAAAAATGTCTATTCAGATCATTTGCCCACTTTTTACAACTGCATTTTTTTTTGCCTTTGAGTTCTATGGGTTCTTCCATATTTTGGATATCAACACCTTATCAGATATCTGGTTTACAAATATCCTCATTCTGTGGGTTGCCTTTTCATTTCATTGATCATTTCTATCGCTGTGAAGAAACTTTTAGTTTGATTTAGCACCAACTCTTTGTTTGTTTGTTTGTTTGACTTTGTTGCTTATGTGTTAGGTGTTATACCCAAAAATTCATGGCCAAGACCTATGTCAATTATTTTTTTCCTGTTTTCTTCTGGGTTTTTATGGTTTCAGGTCTTAGACTTAAGCCTTTAACCAATTTGAGTTAATAATATTTGAGTGGTGTCCAATGTTCATTGACAGAAATGTCCACAATAGTCATTCCTGGAAGGAGGCAAGATATCCTTTGACAGATGAATATATAAAGAATATGTGGTTTATATATACAATGGAATATTACTCAGCCATCAGAAAGGATGAATACCTACCATTTACACCAAGATGGATAGAACAAGAGGGTATTATGCTAAGTGAACTAAGTCAATCAGAGAAAGACAATTATCATATGGTTTCACTCATATGTGGAATATAAGGAATAGTGCAGAGGAAAATAGAGGAAGGGAGGGAAAACTGAATGGGAAGAAATCAGAGAGGGAGACAAACCATGAGAGACTCTTAGCTACAGAAAACAAACAGGGTTGCTGAAATGGAAGTGTATGGGAGGATGGGGTAACTGGGTGATGGTCATTGAGGAGGGCACATCATGTGATGAGGACTGGGTCCTATATGCAACTGATGGATTATTGAACACTACATCTCAAACTAATGAATTGAAATAAAGAAATATTTGAGTGGTGTAAGAAAAAGGTCTAGTTTCACTGTTTTTCATGTCATATCCAATTTTCACAGCACCATTGATTGTTTCTTCTCCACTGAGTACTCTTAGCTGTATGTAATATATTAGTTGGAAAAAATACATATATATGGTTATTGGTTATTTCTGGGATTTCAATTCTATTCTCTTGGTCTATGTGTCTGCTTTTTATGCCAGACCATACCATTTTAATTACTATAGTTTTGTAATATGATTGAAGTCAGAAGTATGATGCTTCCAATTTGTTCTTCTTTCTCAGTTTTGTTTTTGCTATTCAGGGTCTTGTCTATTTTTGTATGAATTTTAGAAATGTGTTTTCTGTTTCCTAAAATATGACAGTAGAATGTTTATAGGAATTGTAATGAGTCTATAGATTATTTTGAGTAGTAGGGGTTTTTTAATAGTATTATTTCTTCTAATTCATGAATATGAGATATCTTTCCAGTTACTTGTGTCTTTTTCAATTTCTTTTATTGGTACCTTAGAGTTTTTAGTCTAGAGATCTTTCACTTCCCTGGATAAATGTACTGTTATGTATTTTGTTACTTTTTTGTGCTATTGTAAATGGAATTTTTAAAAAATTATTTTACAAATCATCCATTTTTAGTATATAGAAAGACTACTGATATTTGTATGCTGATGTTATATTGTGAATATTTGCTTAGTTTGTTTATTCATTTTCACAGTGTTTTGGTGGAGTCTTCAGAATTTTAATATTCAAAATAATGTCATCTGTACTCAAAGATATCCGTTCTTTTTTTTTTCTGATTATGATGTCTTTAAATTTTTTCTTGCCTAACTGCACTGATAGAACTTCTAGTAGTATATTGAATAGGAATGGTGAGAGTGCACACCCTTGTCTTGTTGCTGATCTTAGAGGAAAATATTTTAACCTTTCACCACTGAATATGATGTTAACTATAAGCCTGTCATATATGGTCTTCATTATTATTGAGGAAATCTTCTATACCCAATTTGTTGACTTTTTAATCATGAATGGATGTTGAATTTGTCAAGCACCTTTTTTGCATCTCTTGGAATGATTTTATGATTTTTTTTCTTTTATTCTAATAATGTGATGTATCACTTTTTTTTCATTGTATATATTGAACCATTCTTGCATCCCAGGGAGGAATCCTAGTTGATTGTGGTGTACAAACTTTTTAATGTATTGTTGAATTCAGTTTGCTAGTAGTTTTTTTAGAATGTTTCCATCTATATTAATCAAGGATATTGGCCAGTAAATTTAATCTTATAGGGCTTTTATTTAGGTTTGGAATCAGAGTAATGCTAGCCTTATAAAATGAGTTTGATATGCTCCCTTTTATATACTATTTTATTTTGTTTTGTTTTATTTCATTTTATTTTAATTCCAGTATGGTTGCATATAATGTTATATTAGATTCAGGTGTACAACATAGTAATTCAACAATTCAGTACATCACCCAGTGGTCATCACAAGCTCACTACTTAATTCCCATCACCTATTTCACCTATCCACTCACCCACCTCCCCTCTGATAACCAAAAGTTTGTTCCCTATGATTAAGAGTTTCTTTCTTGGTTTGTCTCTCTCTCTTTTTCTTCCTTTTCTTATTTGTTTTGTTTCTTAAATTCCACATATGAGTGAAATTGTATGGTGTTTGTGTTGCTCTGACTTATTTCACTTAGCATTATACTGTCTAGCTCCATCCATGTCATTGCAAATGGCAAGATCTCATTCTTTTTTATGTCTAGGTATTAATTCATTATATATATACTATTTTTCTATCAATGGACACTTGAACTGTTTCCATAATTTGTTTATGGTAAATAATGCAGCTATAAACATAGGGGGCATGTATCCTTTTAAATAGGTGTTTTTGTATATTTTGGGTAAATATCCAGTAGTGTGATTACTGAATCAGAGGATAGTTTGATTTTTAACTTTTTGAGGAACCTCCACACTGTTTTTCAGAGTGGCTGTACCAGTTCGCATTTATACCAATGGTGCAAGAGGGTTCTTTTTTCTCCATATCCTTACCAACACATTGTTTCTTGTGTTTTTGACTTGAACCATTTTGACAGGTGTAGGATGATATCTCATTATAGTTTTGATTTCTATTTCCCTGATGATGAGAGATTTTGAGCATATTTTAAGGTTTCTGTTAGCCATCTAGATGTATTCTTTGGAGAAATATCTGTTTATGTGTTTGGCCAATTTTTAATTGGATTTGGGGGGGAGTGTTGAATTTTGTAAGTTTTCTTTAAATACATTTTGGATACTAACTCTTTATAGATATGTTATTTGCAAACATCTTATTCAATTTAGTAAGTTGCCTTTCAGTATTGTTGACAATTTCCTTCATTGTGTGATGCTATTTATTTTTTTTAAAGATTTTTATTTATTTATTTATTTGACAGAGATCACAAGTAGGCAGAGAGGCAGGCAGAGAGAGAGAGGAAGGGAAGCTGGCTCCCCGCTGAGCAGAGAGCCCAATGCGGGGCTCGATCCCAGGACCCTGAGACCATGACCCGAGTCGAAGGCAGAGGTTTAACCCACTGAGCCACCCAGGCGCCCCTGATGCTATTTATTTTGATGTAGTCCCAATAGTTTATTTTTGCTTCTATTTCCCTTGACTCGGGAGACATATCTAGAAAATATTGTTGTGGCCAATATCAGAGACATTGCTGTCTTAAATCTCTTCTAGTATTTTTATGGTTTCAGGTTTCACATTTAGATCTTTAATTCATTTTGAGTTTATTTTTGTGTGGGTGTAGGAAGTGCCCCAGTTCCATTCTTCTGCATGTAGAAGACCAGTTTTCCCAACACCATTTGTTGAAAAAACCTGTCTTTTTCCCATTGATAATTGTTTTCTCCTCCATCAAAGTTTAATTGACCATATAATTGTGGATTTATTTCTTGGATTTCTATTATGTTCCATTGATCTATGTGTCAATTTTTGTGCCAGTACCATTCTGTTTTGATTACTATAGCTTTGTAATACAACTTGAAGTCTGGAATTGTGATACCTTCAGGTTTATTTTTCTTTTTCAAAACTCTTCTGGCTATTTGAAACATTTTGTAGTTCCATATATATTTCAGAATTGTTTATTCTAGTTCGGTGAAAAATTTTCTTGGTATTTTGATAGAGATTGTGTTAATCTGTAGATTGCTTTAGGTACTATAGACAGCTTAACAATATTTTTTCTTCCAATCCAGGAACATGGAATATCTTTCCAATTCCTTGTTTTATCTTCATTTCTTTCATGTTTTATAGTTTTCAGAGTACATGTGTTTTACCTCTTTGGTTAGATTTGTTCCAGGTATTTTACTATTTTTAGTGTAATTGTAAATTTTTTTAAATTTATTTCTACTGTTTCATTACTAGTGCATATAAATGAAATAGATTTCTTTAAACTTATTTTGTATCCTGTATTTTACCAAATTAATTTATCAGTTTTAGCAGGTTTTTTTTTTTTTTTGGAGTCTTTTGGATTTCCTATATAGAGTATCCTGTCATCTGCAAGTAGAGAATGTTTTATTCTTCCTTACCAATTTGGATGTCTGTTCTTCTTTTTGTTGTCTGATTGCTATAGCTAGGACTTCTAATATGATGTTGAATAAAAGTTGTAAAGGTGGACATCCATGCCTTGATCCTGTTTTTAGGGGAAAGATTTCAGATTTTCTCCAGTGAGTATGATACTTAGTGTGGGTCTTTGACATAAGGCTTTTATTATGTTGCAGTATAGTCCCTCAAAACCTAATGTTGAGGGCTTTTACCATGAATGGCTGTAGTACTTTGTCAAATGCTTTTTCTGCATTTATTGAAGTGATTCTATGGCTCATGTCCTTTCTCTTATTGAGGTGAAGTATCACACTGATTCATTTGTAAATATTGAACAATACTTACATTCCATGAATAAATCCTATTTGATTGTGGTGAATGATTTTTCTAATGTATTGCTGGATTCAGCTTGCTAGTATTTGTTGAAGATTTTTGCAGGTATGTTCATCAGAGATATTGGCCATTAGTTCTCTTTTTTGTGTGTGGTATTTTTATTTGGTTTTGGTATCAGAGTGATAATGGTTTTATAAAATAAATTCAGAATTTTTTTCCTTCTTTTTATATTTTGTTAGTGTAGTTTGAGAAGAACTAACTCTTCTTCAAATGCCTGGTAGAATTCACTTATGAAGTCATCTGGTCCTGGACTTTCATTTATTAGGAGGTTTTGATTACTGATTCAAACTCCTTACTGGTAGTTAGCCTGTTAAATTTTCTATTTCTTTTTGTTCAGTTTGGTAGGTTATATGTTTCTAGAGATTTATCTATTTCTTCTAGGGAGTCTAATTTGTTGGTATATAGTATTTCATAAAATTCTACTTTTTTATATTTTTGTGGTATTGGTTATTTTTCCTCTTTTCATTGCAACTTTGTTTATTTGAGGCCTCTCTCTCTCTCTCTTTCTGTAGAGTCTGGCTGGAGGTTTATCATTTTTTTGTTTGTTCTTTTCAAAAACCAGTTCTTGGTTTCATTGATCTGTTCTGTTTGTTTTTATTTGTTTGCTTGTTTGTTTTTTGTTTTTAGTTTCTATATCATTCATATCTACTCTAATCATTATTTCCTTCTTTCTTCTGGATTTGGTTTTTGTTTGTTCTATCTCTAGCTACTCTAAGTAAAAGGTTATGCTGTTTATTTGAGATATAGTTTTCATTTTTTTTATTTGTTGCTTGACACATTCACTGTTTAGTAGCATATTATTTAACTTCCATATGTTTGTGGTCTTTCCAGACTTTTTTCTTGTGGTTGATTTCTAATTTCATAACATTGTGGCCAGAAAAGATACGTGGTATGACTTACATCTTCTCGAATTTGTTGAGGCTGCTTTTATGGCCTAATAAATAATCTATTCCTGGAAATATTCTGTGTGCACTTGAAAAGAATGAGTACTCTGCTCTCTTAAGATGAGATGTTCTGAATGTATCTGTTAAATCCATCTCGTTCTGTATGTCATTCAAAGTCAATGTTTCCTAGATAATCTGTGAATCAATGTACGTGTGCTGTTAAAGTCTCTTTCTATTATTGTATTATGATTGATTAGTTCCTTTATATTTGTTTTTGACTATTTTATGTACTTGGGTGCTTCCATGTTGGTTGCATATATTTGCAATTGATATATATTTTTGTTGGATATCCCCTTGTCATTATATAGTTGTTATTTGACTCCTTTTACAGACTTTGTTTTAAAATCTATTTTGGCTGCCCCTTTCAGGATTACTTAACCTGTTCATGCCCCTTTGGCCTGGTACACCCAGATTGCGGGGAAGTGGCTGACTCCAGGCCAGGTGGTGCCCAGGGTGAGTATGATGGGAAGACTTTGGGAGCACAACTGGGGCCAAGCAGCCCTCTCCTGGGCCCACTGGCCTACACAACCCACCTGCCCCCACCAACCCTGTGCCTGGCTGTTCCACCCCACTGTGACCCCCAGCTGCCTATAAAGCCCAAGGTGGACTTCCAGTAGTAGTCAGACATTATCATCCTGTCATACTATGAAGTCATGTTCATCAAATGAATTTTTCCAAGCCCTTAATCATGATGAGGAAACATTTAAAAAGATGAAAAACTATTTGAGACATAGAGAGTTATGTGATATAATTCTAGTTGTGGTGACTGCAGAATTTCAGCTAATAGATTAGAGCTCTTCTCTGTCTCAGATTATTTTGCTGCCATATTTACTCAAAATGTCAGGGAAGCAAAACAAGAAGAAATAAAAATAGATGTTGAACTAAATTCACTATGGTCCTTGATTCAGTATGCATATACAGACTGCCTTGAATTAAAAGAAGGAAATGCTGAATGCCTACTATCTATAGCTAGCCTCCTTCACCTTTCACAGGTTGTGGAAGCTTGATGTAATTTTAAATGAAACAGCTTCACCCATACAACTATCTTGGAATCCATTCTTTTGCTGATGCTCAAGATTGTACAGACTTGCATAAAGTGGCTCACAATTATACCATGGAACATTTCATGGAAGCAATTTGAAACCAGGAATTTGTATTATTATCAGCCAGCGAAATTTCAAAGCTCTTGGTGAGTGATGACATAGGAACACACCTAATGAGAAGCCAATACTAAATGAACTTCCTACTAGGGTCTATCATAACATGAAACAGAGATGGAAAGATCTCAGTAGAATTTGGCTTATATTAGGCTACCTCTTCTTGCATCACAGATTAAAGAAAATAAAATAAGAAAACTCCTGGTAGACTTTGAAAAGATTTGTGCATTTAAGTAACCCGATGATTGATTTCAGTCCTTCAGTCTCAAATATTTATTATACTATATTTGTATGATTCTGAGAGACATTTAAAATGTCTGCTCACCAGGATATACCTGATAATCATAACCATAAGATTATAAAGTTGAAAAGCAAACAGCCTAATATGTGTTGTACAAATGAAATAACAGACCACAAAATAAAACCATATGCTCAAATCATAAAAGACTAGCATAAATTTCAGTCGTTCAGAATTGTAGTTTTATTTGCCTTTGCTACTTGGCTAATCACTAAGTGAAAACTGCAATAAATATTAAATAGAAAATTTTAATTTAAGAGAGAGATCAAAAATAACATAGATCAAAATGGAAGAGAGAAAATATACAAAGACAGTGACATTACAGGTAATATGATGGCAATAAATTCATATCTTTCAATAGTTACTCTGAATGTAAATGGGGCAAGTGTTCCAATCAAAGACACAGGTATCAGATTAGAGTTTTTAAAAAGACCCATTGATATGCTACTTACAAGACATTCATTTTAGACCCAAAGTCACCTCCAGATTGAAAGTGAGGAGGTGGAGTAGCACTTATCATGCTAATGGATATCAAAAGAAAACTGAGTAGGAATCCTTATATCAGACAAACTGGATCTTAAATGAAAGACTGTAATAAGAGATGAAGAGGGACACTATATCATAATTAAAGGGTAAATCAAAAAAGAAGATCTAACAATTGAAAATAATTATGCCACTAACATGGGAGCAGACAATTCTATAAATCAATTAGTAACAAAATTAAAGAAACACATTGATAACAATGCAATAATAGTAGGGTACTTTTACACTCCACTCACAACAATAGACAGATTATAAAGCAGAAGATCAACAAGGAAACAAAGGCTTTGAACGACTCACTGGGCCAGTTGGAATTCACAGATATATTCAGAGCATTTTATCCTAAAGCAACAGAATACACATTCTTCTCCAAGGCACATGGAACACTCTTCAGAATAGATCACATAATGGGTCAAGAATCAGGTCTCAACCAGTACTGAAAGAATGGGATTGTTCCCAGCGTATTTTCAGACTACAATGCGTTGAAACTTGAAATCAATCACAAGACAAAATTTCAAAGGAACACAAATATATGGGGGTTAAAGAAAATCCTACTAAAGAATGAATGGGGGCGCCTGGGTGGCTTAGTGGGTTAAGCCTCTGTCTTTGGCTCAGGTCATGATCTCAGGGTCCTGGGATTGAGCCCTGCATTGGGCTCTCTGCTCAGTGGGGAGCTTGCTTCCTTCTCTCTCTCTCTGCCTGCCTCTCTGCTTTCTTGTGATCTCTCTCTCTCTGTGTCAAATAAATAAATGAAATCTTTAAAAAAAAAGAATGGATGGATCGAATTGGAAATTAAAGAATTTATAAAAAAAATGGAAACAAAGGAAAATGAAAACATAACAATTCAGAACTTCGGGATGCAGCACAGGTGTCATAAGAGGAAAGTGTATAGTATATACCAATACAAACATTTATCAAGGAATAACAACAGCCTCAAATTCATAACTTTACGCTGAAAGGAGCTGGAGAAAGAACAGCAAATAACACCTAAATCAAGCAGGAGAAAAGAATATTAAAGACTAGAGCAGAAACCAATGAAATAGAAACCAAAACAACAGTAGAATAGATCAACGAAACTAGGAGCTGGTTCTTTGAAAGAATTAATAAGATTGATAACCCCCTAGCCAGACTTATCAAAAAGGAAGGAAAAAAGGACCCAAATAAATAAAATTATTAGTGGAAGAGGAGAGACCACAATCAATACTGGAAAAAAAATATAATTATAAGAATATACTCTGAGGGGGGCCTGGGTGGCTCAGTGGGTTGGGTCCTCTGCCTTTGGCTCAGGTCATGGTCCCGGGGTCCTGGGATTGAGCCCTGCATTGGTCTCTCTGGTCAGCGGGGAGCCTGCTTTCCCTCACCCCGCCTGCCTCTCTGCCTACTTGTGATCTCTGTCTGTCAAAAAAATAAATAACATCTTAAAAAAAAAGAATATATTCTGAGCAACCATATGCCAACAAATTAGGTAATCTGGAAGAAATAGATGCATTCCTAGAGACATATAAACTACCAAAACTGAAACAGGAAGAAATAGAAAACCTGAACAGAGCCATAACCAGCAAGGAAATCGAAGCAGTAATCAAAAATCTCCCAACAAGCAAGAGTCCAGGGTTAGACAGATTCCCAGGAAATTCTGCCAAACATTTGAAGAATAACTAATACTTATTCTTCTGAAGCTGTTTCAAAACCCACTCTATTATGAGGTCAGCATTATCTCAATCCCAAAATGAGACAATGACCCCATTAAAAAGGAGAATTACAGACCAATATGTCTGATGAACATGGATGCAAAAATTCTCACCAAGATACTAGCCAGTAGGATCCAACATTACATTAAAAAGGATTATTCACCACGACCAAGTGGGATTTATTCCTGGGCTATAAGCGTTGCTCAATATCCACAAATCCAACAATGTGATACATTACATTAATAAAAGAAAGAACAAGAAACATATGAACCTCTCTATAGATGCAGAAAAAGAATTTGACAAAGTACATCATCCTTTCTTGATTAAAACTCTCCACAGTGTAGGGATAGAGGGAACATAGCTCAATATCATAAAAGGTATCTATAAAAAGCCCACAGCAAGTATCATTATCAATGGGGAAAAACAGAAATTCAGTAAAGTGGCAGGATATAAAATCAATACACAGAAATCAGTGTGTGTGTGTATACACTAACAATGAAACAGAAAGGGAAATTAAGGAATCAATCTCATTTACAGTTCCACCAAAATGCATAAGATACCTAGGAATAAACCTAGCCAAAGAGACAAAGGCTGTGTACCCTGAAAATTATAATACACTCATGAAAGAGATGGAAAAATGTTCCATGATCATGGATTGGAAAAAGAAATATTATTAAAATGTTTATGCCACCCAGAGCAATCTATACATTCAATGTAATTCCTATTAAAATACACTCAGTATTTTTCACAGAGTTGGAACAAATAATCCTTAAATTTGCATGGAACCAGAAAATACCCCAAATAACCAAAAAAATGTTGAAAAAGTGAACTAAAACTGGTGGCATCAAAATGCTTGACTTCAAGCTACAGTACAAAGCTATAATCAAAAAGACAGCATGTTGCTATAGTAAATGGAATTGATTATCTAATTTCCCTTTCTATATTTTCATTGTTAGTGTATAAGAAAACAACTGATTTCTGTGCATTGATTTTTGTATCCTGACATATTACTGAATTGCTGTATGAGTTCTAGTAGTTTGGGTGTGGAGTCTTTCAGGTTTTCCATATAAAATATCATGTCATTGGCGAAGGGAGAGAGTTTGACTTCTTTGCCAATTTGAATACCTTTTATTTCTTTGTGTTGTCAGATTGCTATTGCTAGGATTTCTAGTACTATGTTGAACGACACTGGTGAGAGTGGGCATCCTTGTTGTGTTCCTGATCTCAATTGGAAGGCTGTCAGTGTTTCCCCATAGATAATGATATTCACTCTTGGATTTTCATAGATAGATTTTATGAAGTTGAGGAATGTTCCCTCTATCCCTCTTCTTTGAAGAGTTTTAATCAGGAACGGATGCTGTATTTTGACAAATGCTTTTTCTGAATCAATTTAGAAGACCATGTGGTTCTTCTCTCTTCTTTTATTGATTTGTTCTATCACATTGATTGAATTGCAAATGCTGAACCACCTTGCATCCTGGGGATAAATCCCACCTGGACATAAGATACCTTGAAATAAATCTAACCAAAGAAGTAAACGATCTGTACTTGAGGAACTACAGAATACTAATGAAAGAAACTGAAGAAGACACAAAACTGGAAAAGTATTCCATCCTCATGGAACAGAAGTATAAACATTGTTAAAATGTCTATACTGCCCAGAGCAATCTATACTTTCAATGTGAGCTGATCAAAATTCCACTGGCATTTCTTTCATGTAATTTCATTTTTTTCGTGTTCCAAGATTCATTGTTTATGCACCACACCCACTTCTCCATGCAATATATGCCCTCCTTAGTACCCACAACCAGGTTCACCTAACCCACCACTCCTCTCCCCTCCAAAACCCTCAGTTTGTTTCTCAGAGTCCACAGTCTCTCGTGCTTCAACTCCCCCTCCAATTTCCCCCAAATCACTTTTCCTTTTTTTTTTAAGATTTTATTTATTTATTTATTTGACAGAGTGAGAGAGATCGCAAGTAGGCAGAGAGGCAGGCAGAGAGAGAGGGGAAGCAGGTTCCCCACTGAGCAGAGAGCCCAATGCAGGGCTCAATCGCAGGACCCTGAGATCATGACCTGGGTCAAAGGCAGAGGCTTAACCCACTGAGCCACCCAGGAGCCCCTCAGTTTTCCTTCCCTTCTCCTAATGTCCTCCATGTTGTTCCATATGCTCCACAAGTAAGTTAAACCATATGATAATCGATCTTCTCTGCTTGACTTACTTCACTCAGTATAATCTCCTCCATTCCCATCCATGTTGATACAAAAGTTGGGTATTCATCCTTTCTAATGGAGGCATAATACTCCATTGTATATATGGACCATATCATCTTCATCTATTCGTCTGTTGAAGGGCATATTGGCTCTTTGCACAGTTTGGTGATTGTGGCCATTGCTGCTATGAACACTGGAGTACAGATGGCCCTTTTTTTTTTTTCACTACATCTGTATCTTTGGGATAAATACCCAGTAGTGCAATTGCAGGGTCATAGGGTAGCTCTATTTCTAATTTCTTAAGGAATCTCCACACTGTTTTCCAAAGTGGCTGTACCAACGTCCATTCCCACCAACAGTGTAAGAGTGTTCCCCTTTCTCCACACCTTCTTCAACACTTGTTGTTTACTGTCTTGTTGATTTTGGCCATTCTAACTGGTGTAAGGTGGTATCTCAATGTGGTTTTCATTTGAATTTCCCTGATGGCTAATGAGGATGAACAAATTTTTCATGTGTCTCTTAACCATTTGTATGTCTTCTTTGGAGAAGTGTCTGTTCATATCTTCTGCCCAATTTTTGAAGTGATTATCTGTTTTGAGTGTTGAGTTTGAGGTGTTCCTTACAGATCTTGGATATCAACCCTTTGTCTGTAGTGTCATTTTCAAAGTACCCACTTTCTTGTCATCAACGAGGGACTGCTCTCATCACTTAGAGACCATTCTTGGGTCTTTTCCTATGATGCCCTCTGTCTCAGCAATGAAAAACCACCTTAATGTCAAGTCCTCTCACACTTTTGATCTCCCTGAAACTTTATTCTGCTATTGCCCAGATAAAACTACTTTAAGGGCATATATTATAACTTAAGCTCACCTGGATAATCTTCCTGAGATCAGCTGATTGCTAACCTTAATCACATATCCAAAATCCCTTTTGTCAGATAGCATAATAGAATCAAGATAGTTAGAAAAGAGGGACGAAAGTCATGGGGACTATCTTAAAATTATGTCATACAAGACAACAACAACAATGAAAATAGGAAAGAAAAGGAATAAAAGAAAAACAGTAAAAGTAAACTGAAAGCAATAAAAACAAACCTGAAAAAATTTTTCAGATTTCAGATTTTGGATTATGGTAATGTTTAGAAGCAGGGAAAAATGTGTATTTTTGTAAATAACCTTATGAGCTAGGTTCAATGTTATTTTTTTTAATTGACAAGGATTTTATTTTTTATTTATTTTTTTATTTTTTTTAAGATTTTATTTATTAATTACAGAGAGAGAGAGAGAGAGATCACAAGCAGGCAGGGAGATAGGCAGAGAGAGAGGAGGAAGCAGGCTCTCCTTGGAGCAGAGAGCCCGATGCGAGGCTCGATCCTAGGACCCTGGGATCATGACCTGAGCCAAAGGCAGAGGCTTTAATCCACTGAGCCACCCAGGCACCCTGATAAGGATTTTAGATCAAGATTTATTCTGAGTATGGGATCTACTAGACAAACTGTTAATTGTTCCCATATCTTGGCTATTGTGAGCAATGATGAAATGAACATCAGAGTGCAGATATCCCATTAAGATAGTGATTTCATTTCCTTTGGATATATACTCAGAAATGGGATTACTGAATCATATGTTAGTTCTATTTTTAATTTTTTTTTGAAACTGCATACTGTTTTCTATAGTAGCTAAACAAGTTTACATTTTCAACAGCAGTGCAGCAGAGTTCCTTTTTTTAATGTCTTTGTCACAATTTACCTTTTGCTTTTTTTTAATAATAGCCATCCTAATAGATCTGATATGCCATTGTGGTTTTGATGTGTATTTGTCTGATGAATAGTGATGCTGAGGACCATTTTATATAATTGTTGGACATTTGTAGATTTTTAAAGAAATGTCTATTCAAGTCCTCTGCCTATTTTTAAATCATTTTTAATATTGAGTCTGAGTTTCTTATGCATTTTGAAAACTAACATCTTATCAGATATATGGTTAACATATATTTTCTCCCATTTTGTAAGTTGCTTTTTCATTTTTATAATTTCTTTTGCTCAGTGTAAGCTTTTAGTATAATTTTCCACCTGTTGGTTTTTACATTTGTTGCTTGTGTTTTGGGAAATCATCAAAACTTTATTTTTTCTTCTACAAATTTTGTGGTTTCAATCTTATGTGTAAGTTTTTAATCCAGTTGGAGTTGATTTTTATAAGTGTCATAAGATTAGAGTGCAATTTTATTCTTTTCAATGTGAATGTTCATTTTTCCCAGCACCATTTATTGAAGATACTATTGTTTTTCCATTGAGTATTCTTGGCTCCCTTGTCAAATATTACTTGACCACATATGTAAGGCTTGTTTGTTTGTTTGTTTGTTTTCTGGGATCTCTATTCTGTTTCATTGATTTAAGTTTCTCTGTCAAACCCATATTGTTTTAATTACTACTGCTTTGTAATATATTTTGAAATCAGAATGGCAATACCCCCAGCTTTTATCTTTCTCAAAATTGCAATGTTTTTTTTATATTTCTGTGAAAAATATGGCTTTCTTTCGAGGAACATGGTGCCAATGGGCAATTTAATTTCAGAGTCATTAAGGGTGTTGTTGTTTGTTTGTTTTCAATCTGATTTTTTTTATCTCCTGCTGCTGGAGTGTCTATTTCGTTCCACTTGTTTTGCCTGCAGAAACAAAGACACTTTGCTAGTCCAAGGTGCTTATTGTAGGGTCCACTTGTTGGATCTTCCATCCCTTGCTTTCTATTGTTTCTAGGCTGTGGTGGAGATAGTGAAGAATAGCTTTGGACCCAGCAGGGAAGGAAAACAGCCCCCTACCCTACATTCCCTTATTGTTAGAAGGTTACCCATCCATCTTTCTTGTTCTTGCTTCTGCACTCACCTGGTGTTGTTAGAAGGACTTTTGTTCAATTTATGAAAGGAATTGGCCTACCCGACCTGTTTTATGTTGGCAAGTTGTAGGTTGAGAAATGATAAGACTGAATCAACTTTTCTGGGTAAGATGGTGGAAGAAGTTTTGTCACTTGTTCTTCAGTCTGGGGTTCCAAACCAATTTGTCTTCCTCTTTGCTTTCATTTTTTCCTTTTGTTGTACCTTGCATTATTTCCAAGGTTTGTAATTGTACTTTATAGAGAGAAACAAATCTGCATTACCATGATCAGGCCAGAGTCATATATATTTTTAAATGTTAATTTGTGTTTTCATTCTTTAAAAATTTATGTTATGAGATATGAGAGTATTTAGAAAAATGAAATGTCACAACAAAAGTTAAATTTAGAAGCTTTCTAAGTTATACTGTTTGTAGATATTTCCTTTTTAATTTTAATTCATTTATGTACTTACCAGATTATTTAGAAAAATGATTTATCAGACTGTTACTAAAGGACCAATTTCAAATAGTTAAGATTCCATTTATTATAGCACCAAGAACCATAAGATACCTTGGAATAAGCCTAACCAAAGAGGTAAAGGATCTGTACTCTAGGGACTACAGAACACTCATGAAAGAAATTGAGGAACAAACAAAAAGATGGAAGGCATTCAATGCTTATGGATTGGAAGAATAAACATTGTTAAAATGTCTATACTGCCCAGAACAATCTACACTTTCAATGTCATCCCAATCAAAATTCCCCTGGTATTTTTCAAAGTGCTGGACCAAACAATCCTAAAATTTGTTTTGAACTAGAAAATATCCCGATTCACTAAGGAAATGTTGAAAAAGAAAACCAAAGCATTGCCTGATTTCAAGCTTTACTACAAAGCTGTGATCACCAAGACAGCATGGTACTGGCACAAAACCAGACACATAGACCAGTAGAACAGAGTAGAGAGTCCAGATATGGACAATTCTATGGTCAAATAATTTTTGACAAAGCAGAAAAAAATATCCAGTGGAAAAAAAGACAGTCTCTTCAATAAATGGTGCTGGGAAAATTGGACAGCTATGTCTAAAAGAATGAAATTTGACCATTCTCTCACACCATATATCAAGATAAACTCAAAATGGATGAAAGACCTCAACCTGAGGCAGGAATCCATCAAAATCCTAGAGGAGAACATAGGCAGTAACCTCTTTGACATCAGCATAGCAACCTCTTTCAAGACATGTCTTTGAAGATAAAGGAAACAAAAGAAAAAAAAAACTTTTGTGACTTCATCAAGATCAAAAGGTTCTGCACAGCAAAGGAAAAAGTCAACAAAACAAAGAGGCAATCCACGGAATGGGAGAAGATATTTACAAATGACACTACAGACAAAGGGTTGATATCCAAGATCTATAAGGAACACCTCAAACTCAACACTCAAAACAGATAATCACTTCAAAAATTGGGCAGAAGACATGAACAGACACTTCTCCAAAGAAGACATACAAATGACTAACGGATGTATGAAAATATGTTCATCATCATTAGCCATCAGGGAGATTCAAATCAAAACCACATTGAGATACCACCTTGCACCAGTTAGAATGGCCAAAATCAACAAGACAGTAACGGCAAGTGTTGAAGAAGGTGTGAAGAAAGGGGAACACTCTTACGCTGTTGATGGGAATGGACGTTGGTACAGCCACTTTGGAAAACAGTGTGGAGATTCCTTAAGAAATTAGAAATAGAGCTTCCCTATGACCCTGCAATTGCACTACTGGGTATTTACCTCAAAGATACAGATGTAGTGAAAAAAAAAAAAAGGGCCATCTGTACTCCAGTGTTCATAGCAGCAATGGCCACAATCACCAAACTGTGCAAAGAGCCAAGATGCCCTTCAGCAGAGGAATGAATGAAGACGATATGGTCCATATATACAATGGAGTATTATGCCTCCATCAGAAAGGATGAATACCCAACTTTTACATCAACATGGATGGGTCTGGAGGAAATTACGCCAAGTGAAGTAAGTTAAGCAGAGAGGATCGATTATTATATGTCTTCATTTACTTGTGGAGCATAAGAAATAACATGGAGGACATTAGGAGAAGGAAAGGAAAAGTGAGGTGGGGTATATCAGAGGGGGAGATGAAGCATGAGAGACTGTGAAGTCTGAGAAACAAACTGAGGGTTTCGGACGGGAGGGGTTGGGATGGATAAACCTGGCTGTGCGTATTAAGGATGGCACTTATTGCATGGAGCACTGGGTGTGATGCATAAACAATGAATCTTGGAACACTGAAAAAATAAAATGAAATAAAATAAAATAGAGATCAATGAAAATGTCCAAAGAGAAAAAAATCATTACATTATTTTGTTCAACTTTTTAAAAAAAATTGTGCTTTATGATTTAATATTTTCTTTTCCTTTTATTTCATATTTAGGTAATTATATTTTTACTCTCCCTATTTCCTTTGAGCTACACTTCTATAATCCATATGAATATGATAATAAATGTGTCATGTCATGTACAAGAGATTTGTTTAAAAAAAAAAAAGTATTCTCTCCAAGTGTGAAATGTTCTATGTATGGTTCGTGTGCTATGTATGCCACTGCATGTTTGTTAGTCTGCTTATTTTTTATATTCATTCACTCCGTAATTCGTTCAATAGATAATTACTACATCACTTTGATGTGCCAGGCACTGTAACTCATGTTATGTATGAGGAATACAAACATTAATCAAGTGATTCCTGTCTTTAAGGACTTTGGAATCTAGTGAGAGAGGCACAGACATATAGATTAGTTTTAATACAGTATAAAAAGTGCTCTGAATATTATAACATTCAGACTTTGGAATCTAGTTAGAGAGGCACAGACATAAATAGACTAGTTTTAATACAGTATGAAGAGTGCTCTGAATGTTATAGACACAGAACCAAAGAGAAAGCTTATCAAATGAGATTATAAATAGTGCAGATAATAGGATGCTCCCCAGAAGATGTGATATATGGGCTGAGAATTTAAGTAAACCCATCCATAATTAAATTGAAATATATGTATAAATGTTATGTCAGGTAGAAGAAATACCACACAAAAGCAAGAGTCACACAATGAAATACCATTTTCAGGGAATATTAAGTAATTTGGAGACATTGCAGCAGGGAAGTGACAAGATATAAAGACATAGAGGTGAGCGAAGACTGAGTAACTCAGTATCAGTTATGTCATTCTTAAGAGTTTGTACTTTAGTGATAGGAAAATGAGGTATTAATAGTATTTAAGTAAGGGGCGCCTATGTGGCTCAGTTAATTAAGCATCCAGCTCTTGGTTTCAACTCAGGTCATGATCTCAGCATCCTGGGATTGAACCCATTTCAGGTTCCCTGGTTGGCAGGGAGTCTCCCTCTCTCTGCCCCTACCCTCTGCTTGTGCTCTCTCTATAGAAAATAAATAAATAAATAAATAAATAAATAATAAATATTTTTATTTTTACTTTTTTTTTACTTTTAAAATATTTTTAAAAAGTATTCAAGTAAGAAAAGTGATGTTATAAAACTGAGTTACAGAAATGTAAGTGTAGAGGATTGATTGGAGAAAGTCATAACTTGAGGCAGGAATACCTGATAGCTTAGTTAAGTTATGTAAGAGAGATGACCTGAGTTAAGGTGATGAAAGTAGAATTAGAGAGAAGTAGATGGGTTCAAAACCTATTTCAAATGTGTATGTGAATTAGAAATTGAATTAAGCTATATTTCAAATAGAGCTTAGTTATGTGTTCAATTTGATGAGTAAAGAAAAGGTAGGACTCTAAGAAGATTATTTGTGTTCTGAATTTAAATGTTTTTTTTCAAAGATTTTATTTATTTATTTGACAGACAGAGATCACAAATAGGCAGAGAGGCAGGCAGAGAGAGAGAGGAAGGGAAGCAGGCTCCCTGTTGAGCAGAGAGCCCAGTGTGGGGCTCAATCCCAGGGCCCTGAGACCATGACCTGAGCCGAAGGCAGAGGCTTAAACCACTGAGCCACCCAGGTGCCCCATGTATTCTGAATTTAATGGAGGATTATAGTGCCATTCACCAAGATAGGAAAGTGGTTTGTGCTTTCTTATTCCAGGGCCCCATTGTTGCCGATCAATCTTCCTGCTAGAAACATTTCTAACTTATTTTTTCACAGCTGCTTCACCTTCCATAGATGTCTTACTCATGCTTTATGGTGCTTTTGATGGTTTTGACTTTTTCTCCAAACAATTGTATATTTTCATTATTAATATTTCCTTTTTATTATGTTTATAATATCACATAATATATTCCATATGGAAATTTTGTACGTACCTCAAATCAATTATCATTATTTTTCTTATGTATTAATTTGCTTTATATTAATTTTCTGAAATAGATTTTAAACGTCCTGGGAGAAGGAAATATAATACTCAAAAACAGCACCATATTAGAAAGGTATTCAATGAATATTTATTGAATAAATGAACAGATTAATAATTGCAACTACCCCTCAGAACAATGTATTACTTAAAATATAACCCCCGGGAAATTTTACTAGTTACCAAGCACATTTAGATACAGACTTAAGAAAAACAGATACTGCAACAGGCCTCTGGGGGAGAGGACGATATACGGCCTTGAAGCTGAGCAGCTGGGGTTGCCCGGCTCACTCAGGGCAGAACGCCACCTGCTTCATGGAAGCCCAGCAGCTGGGAACGCCTGGACTGCTCAGGGCAGAACACCGCCTGCTTCATTTTTCTGTCATCTCCCCTTTCCCCCCCGAGAGCACCTGTGGCTACTTAGATAAGTCCTTTGAATGTGCTTGTACAACTATAAACTTTATACTACTTGTACAGACATATTCTGCCGTCCTTGTTTATCTACAAGGCATATGACTGATGTTTGACCTTCATCGACTCTTCTGTTGGTTACTGTTTCTATCTAATAAAAGCGAGGCTGAGGAGTTGCTCAGGGCAGCAGTCTTTTCGACTGTTGTCCCCTGCTCCCAATCTCTTGCAGCTGACTTGTTTGTGCCTAATTCTCCCGTTTGCTGACTGGAAGCGGCAAATAATAAAATTTAATAAATAAATGAAATTAATTATAACTGCATATACACCACAGTTGTAGTAATAACATTGAGGGTTTTTATTTTTTCCTAGTAGAGGACATTCTAGATGTCTATCACATAGAAATGTTGAAAATTACTCTGCATAGAATACACAACAAAACACACACAAACACAGACTCACATGAGATAAATAACACTATCCCTACCTAACCATAACCACAATAGTACTCACTCTCTATATAAGTATAATTCTCTTCATTCAAGTAATGTTTACAAAGCAGCATTTTTTTCTATTCAAAGCCTAAACCTGCCATTATTTTAAGAATACCAAGGGACTAAATACTTAAGAAAATCAATAATTATTCATTAATAGGAATGATTAAAACATAATTTTTCTATTTTACCCCTGCTGGGGGTAATTTTTTTATAATTTTGTAATTATAATTTATATTTATATATATATTTATAATTTAAAAATTATAAAATTTTTAAATTTTATAGCTAACATATTTTTTTTAATTTTATTTATTTATTTGACAGAGAGGCAGGCAGAGAGAGAGGGGGAAGCAGGCTCCCTGCTCAGCAGAGAGCCTGATGCAGGGCTCCATCCCAGGACCCTGGGATCATGACCTGAGCTGAAGGCAGAGGCTTTAACCCCCTGAGCCACCCAGGCGCCCCATAGAGCTAACACATATTCATAGAGGTTCAAGATAATTTAAGTGTTGACTTGTAGGGGCATCCTTAGAGATGTAAAGTTAATAATGTAGTCCAGAAACCAAGTACAGTGAGCATAATATGGATTGTTTACATCCATATCACTAATGCCTTTCTGACTCCAAAACGTGTCTGTCTTTAGGCATCACAGATCAACTTTATGGTACAAGATACGTATCTTTGGTTAAGAGAGATGTTCTGATACACAAATGTCACTTTCTTTAATATTGCTTTCTCAGATTTGGGGGTCAGTTCTCTTGATTATCTTCCTGATAGTTGACATACTTTGTCAGAAGCTAAAACTGCAGTCTGTGACAATGGAAGAAGAGATCATGTATCTACTTCACAAAGACTGAATTTATATGTAATTATGATTAGCACAGTGCTCTCAACTAAAGACCAAGATGAATGCAATAATGTCTAGTCTACTATTCTACTACACATCTATTCAGTTTTTTGTTTTCTTTTCCTTTTTCAAGTTTTTATTTAAACATACAGTGTAATATTTAAACATACAGTGTAATATTAGTTTCAGATGTAGAATTTAGTCATTCCTCACTATAATACCTAGTGCTCATCACAAGTGTCCTCTTTAATATCCATCGCCCATTTAACCAAAAACCAGAGCAATTTTGTTTGGTATATTTACTTTTGCAAAACCTCTTTAACTTTCTACCACATAGAGTTTTTTGTTTTTTGTTTTATGTTTTTTGTTTTTATTTGACAGAGATCACAAGTAGGCAGAGAGACAGGCAGAGAGAGAGGAGGAAGCAGGCTCCCCGCTGAGCAGAGAGCCCGATGCGGGGCTTGATCCCAGGACACTGGGATCATGACCTGAGCCGAAGGCAGAGGCTTTAACCCACTAAGCCACCCAGGTGCCCCTACCACATAGAGATTTTATGCTTTCTGCAAGTTCACTCTTCCCTTGGGTATCTCTCTCTCTCTCTCTCTCTCTCTCTCTCATGTAACATGGTGTTATGTTAGACTAATGAGCCTTTCACGTAGTTTTGGCATCTCAATTTTCCCTTTCAGTTTCATTATTCATAATTTTCCCAATTTATCATGCCCTCCATCCATACTCGATTACCTGACGTTTACTTTCAGAAATGTGGAGGGACAGAAGGAGAGAGAGACATTTAAGCAGTTTCCATGCCACTGTGGAGTCTGATGCAGGGTTCAATTTCATGACCCTGAGATGATGACCTGAACTGAAATTAAGAGTCAGACACTTAACCAACAGAGCCACCCAGGTGCCCTGACATTTTTTCATGTGATACATTCTTCATGGTTTCTTATCTTTAAAAGAAGATAAGTGCTGTTCTTTCTACCAGAAACTCACTTCTTTTCCCTTTTTTACTGTTTTGGCAACTTACATGGTTTCTTCTATAAAGCCTTCTCCAGATATTTAGGTAAAAACAATTACTACTCCATCTTTGTTTCCATGATACATTTTTTCTGACTTTATTGAGGTATAAGTGACAATTAAAATTGTATATATTTGAAGTGTACAATTTTATGCATTGATATATATATCAGTAAATGAACATAAGAAATTATCACCAAAATCAAACTAGTTAACATATCCAGTACCTCGAATAGTTATAATTTTCTTTGTGTGTGTGTATGCATGTGTGTATGATATACCCTCCACAAATTTCAAGTATACAATATAGTGTTGTTAACTATAGCTACATTGTTGTACATTAGATCTCCATAGCTTAATTTTGCATAATTGAAACTTTATATCCCTTGACAAATATTTGCTCATTTCCCCCTTCTTCCAGCCCCTGGTAATCACCTATACTCTGGTTCTATGACTTTCACTATTTTATTTTATTTTATTTATTTTATTTCATTTTTTACATAAAACAGATCTTACAAATGTTTGTATTAATGAAATTTGAATAAGGGCTATTGCTAAATTCTTATTTGTTCATCTCTTTTTTACAAATTCACTATCCAGATCAGTGATTTGGGATGATCTCATATCTTTAGCTGAGAACGTTTTCTGAGGTTAGAAGCTTTTTTTTTTTTTTTCAGACTTTTACCATATCCTAATTAAGCCTATTTGGTCATTCTGTATTTGAGCATAACTAATTGCAGTATCTAAACACGAGTTGTTGTAGCCTCTTAGGATCCATTCTTTTATATTCCACATATAAATAACATCATTCAGGATCTATCTTTCAACCTCCTTAAAAGAATGTCCTCCAGGCTTACATACATTGTTACAAATGACAGGGATTCCTTATCTTAAGATGTTGAATAATATTGCTATATCATCACATATATAATATTTATAATGAGATATTGATATAATGCTATATAATATAATATTCGCACACACATATTTTCTTTATCCATTTACTCATCGACATTTAGGTTGTTTCCATATCTTTGCTATTGTGAATGATGCTGAAATAACAGATATAGCAGATTTATTCTTAATTTTTTGAGAAATATCTGTATAATTTTCCATAATGGTTGTACCATTTTACATGCCCAACAACAGTGTAAATGTGTTCCCTTTTCTACACATCTTAACCAACACACAGTATCTTTTTCTTTCTGATAATAACCATCCTAACAGATGTGAAGATATATCTCATAGTGATTTTGAATTGCGTTTTCCTGATGACTAGTGACACTGATCACCTTTTCATATACCTTTGTCCATTCCTATACCTTCTTTTAAGAGATGTCTATATAGGTCATCTGCTCATTTTTTCATTGGGATATTTGAGCTTTTTGTTATTGAGTTGTATGAATTTCTTACATATTTTGGATGTTAACCTCTTATCACATAAAATATTTGTAAATATTTTCTCTCATTCTGTCAGTTTTCTCATTGCTCTATTGATTGTCTCTTTTGTCACTCAGGAGCTTTCTAGTTTGATGCAATTCTACTTTCCTATTTTTGGTTTGCTGCCTATGCTTTTGGTGTCAATTGCCACCCCGCCCCAAAATCACTGTGTAGACCAATGTCAAAAAGCTGTTTCCCTATGTCTTCTTTTAGACATCTTCTTTCAGACATATTATGGTTTCAGGTATTACATTTAAGTATTTCATCCATTTTGAGATTTTTGTATATGTTGTGAGACAGGGATCAAATTTAATTTTTCTGCATATAGATATCCAGTTTTCTTAAGACAGTTTATTAAAACAAAAACTGTTCTGTTCCTATATTGTGTTCTTGGTACTCTTGTCAAAGTTCAGTTGACCATTGATGTGTGGATTTATTTCTGAGATCTCTATTCTGTTCTACTGGTCTATTTGTCTATCTTTATGCCAATATAATACTCCTGATTATTATGGTTTTGTGATATAGTTGAAATCATGAATTATGAAGCTTACTGCTTTGTTCTTCTCACTCAATATCCCTTTGACTTTTAAGGGTCTTTATGGTTTCATGTAAATTTTAAGATTTTTGTTTCTATTTGGTAAGAAATGCCATTGTGATTTTGATAAAATTTTCATTGAATCTGTAGATCGTATTGGGTAGTAGGCACTTTTTTTTAAAGATTTTTAAAAATTTATTTGACAGAGAGAGAGATAACAAGTAGGTAGAGTGGCAGGCAGAGAAAGAGGGAGAAGCAGGCTTCCCACTGGGTAGAGAGGCAGATGTGGGGCTCAATCCCAGGACCCTGAGATCACGACCTGAGCCAAAAGCAGAGGTTTAACCCACTGAGTCACCCAGGCGCCCCAATATGCACTTTTTAACAATATTAAGTCTTCCAAACTATGGACACGGATGTCTTTCCATTTATTTGTGTTTTATTTTACTTTCTTCATCAAAGTTTTCTAGTTTTCATTGTACAAATGTTTCATCTCCTTGATTGTTTATTCCAAAGTGATCCTTTGTGTTGTTATTGTGAGTGAATTCATTTTCTTAACATTCCAAAAAGTTAATTGTTTGTGCATACACACATGACTGATTTTTGTATGTTAACTTTGCATCCGCAACTTTGCTAAATTTCCTAGTTTTGGCTTTTTTTTTTTTTGTTTAGTCCTTAAAGTTTTCTATATATATAAAATCATGTCATCTTTAAGGAGAGATAGTTCTACTTTTTCTTTTCTTTTCTTTCTTTTTTTCTTTAAAGAAGTAAAGAATGCAGGCATCCTGTCTTGCTCCTGATTTTACAAGAAAAGTTTTGATGTTTTATTTCGTTTGAAGTTTTCTTTATGATGTTAGTTTTGGGCTTTTCAATATGGTCTTCATTGAGGTAAGTTTCCATTATATTTGATACATATTTGAATTAAGATCATTCATTATATTTATCACATTTATAAGATGCAGATATGAATCTCTTTCTCTTATAGTAAGTGATCAATACATTAAATCTGAGCATTGTTATCACTTTTCACAATTGTATGAAAACAATAAAATTCCACATGTTTCTCTTTTTCATTATATTCCACAGTGTTCAAAGGTGAATTAATTTTTAAAGTTTACTTCACCAGCTTATTCCAAGTATCTAGTGCATTGTTCATTTAATTATCTTATTTTCTAGTCTTAAAATATGATACTCTATTTGTGTTATGACATTCTATATAATTTCAAATACTGTCAGAAGTATGCAAGAATAAATTATAAACAACAAATAAATGGAATGCTTAATGTTATACTTGCTAGTTCAGAAAAGTTATTTTGCCTTTATGCTTATGATTTTCAGAACTAAGGTTTTTCTGACTCCAAAGACAAACATGTCATTACAGGACATGTAAATTGAGCCGATTTTTTTTTAATTACATATGGTATTATCAAATCTTTTATGGCTACTTACAAAAGTAGCCATTGTAATGCAGCTGGTTATTCTCCTCTGTACATGTTTATTCATATAACTTTTAACTTATAATATACCATATATGTTATTTATTTATGATGTCTGTTGTCCATCTCTCATAATTATATTTATGTTTCATAATGGCAAGGGTCATTTTTTTTAAACTATTTACCAATATATATCATGTTCTTAGGAAAATACATATCGCAGAGTAGGAACTCAATATATTTCAGTTGAATTATTAAATGAACTATCCTTTAACCTTATATCCCATCTCCAGTTATCCAGTCTTTTTCCAGTCCATTCTCATCATTATTTTTCTTTTTGCAATTCATATTCATGACTTAAACCATGGCACTTAAGATTCTAGCCTAACTATTCTATGGGAAAAAAAAATTTTTTTCTGTAACCTATTAAAGACCTTCTAAATACTAGATATGATAAGCACATTTTTCAACCATTGTATTCTTTTTTGGGCTACATTTGACACTCTTGGAAAGGACCTAGTTCTTAAAGCTCATGACTATCTTTTATTCCCAATATAATATTAATTTTTTTTTTCTCTCTGATTATACCGTCTCTGACTTCTTCCTGAGTTCTTCTTTCATGGGCCTCATTAATACTGATATTTATTGCTAGAAATCCATTCTTGGCCCACACTTTTCTCAGTCTGAATACTTTTTATTATTAATCTAGTCTATGATCATAGTATCAACTATTACATCTAACTTACAGAATATATAATTACAAAAGAGAGCTCTACACCAAGTTTCAGAATCATGCATCCAACCACTTGCTGAATAACTCCTCCTGGAAAGGCAAATGTTACTTTAGACTCTCTAGCACAAATAATAAACTCAGTTTAACAACACAAACTGCTATTTCTCCTGCCTACCCTAGTAAATGATACTTTCAATCATTCAGATAACCAACCTAGAAATCTGAAATATATCCTTGAATCTCTTACCTTCTCACTCAATCAGCAAATCTTACTGATTTTCCACCTACGTTTTTCTTTAATGTGATTAATTACCATTCTTATCAATATCACCATAGTTAGATTCCCTATCACCTATTATCTGTCACTCCCCATCACCTATCACTTATATCTAGGTGACTTGTTGGATATAAAATTTGAAGGAAAAACAAAAAAGCATAACATGACATCCAGATTTCTGTGTGTTTCTCAGATGACTGGGAAGATAGTCGTGTTATAAAAGAGCTTAAAACATTATTCCAGTCCCCAGGACAGTTTTCACCCAAGCCACTCATTAATGTTTTTCCAAAACAGTATTTTGGAGTTGTCAACATAAAGATATAGTTGAAACCATCAAATTAGGTGAAATCATCCATGAAAGGTGTAAATAAAAGGGGAAATCAGGGGCACCAGGGTAGCTCAGTCAGTTAAGCATCTGACTCTTGATTTCAGCTCAGGTTATAATCTCACAATTGTGCGATTGAGCCCCTCATCAAGCTCCGCACTCAGTGTGGGATATACTTTGGATTCTCTCTCTGCCTCTCTCTCTTATCTCTCTCTCTCTCTCTCTCTCTCTCTCTCTCTCTCAAAATAAATACATAAAATGTTTTAAAAAGGAGAGAAAGAGTTCAAGAATACATTTGTTAGCAGGAGGTGGTGTCTGTTTCAGGAAGAGGCAAAAAGTAATGGGATAAAGAAGTGAACAGAGATAAGATCATTAAAAGCCTTATAAGACATTATGAATAATTGAGAATATATCACAGGTTCAAGGAGGAAAATTTAAAGTTTTAATTCAGATAAATGAATGCCACATTAGGGTTGCTTTTAAAGATGATATTGATTGAGGTGTGAGGAATGGATTATTCTTGGAGAAAAGCAAAACTTCTCTAGAGGCAGAAAAATTAGTAAGTGCAGTCATCTTACAAGCGATGATAGTAGCATGGGCCAAGTCAGTAGACAAACATGCCAAATTGATCATTGTAAAAGATGTGTATTGTTTGGGGAGTGCCTTGTGAAAGAGCAAATGGATGAACTGCCAAGTTTCAGATTCTGATTATAAAGGATTATTAATTAGAACAGTAGGGAAGTAAATTAAACCCTAAAATAAAATTTTGTTTAAGAAGAAATGCTTAACATCGCAATTATAGATATGGAAAAAGTCTACATATTTAAAAAATGCAGAGATAAAAACAAAGTGTTTCACAGATCAAGTATCAAAAGCCTGGGAGAGCAATTTAGAAACTACACTGGAAGGGTTGGAGGATAATGGTGTTTGAAGTAATTAGATAAATGAATGAGGGAACTAACTTAGATCAGGTAATGGGGAAATGATTTTCAGGAAGAGACATTTAAAGTAAAACTTGAAAAAATAAAGAGACACTTGAAAAATTTGTCAATATTAGATGAAAAGATTAGGAAAATAGTATCTCAGCTAGAAAAAAAGAAATTGCAAAGATACTGAAGTGAGTGTTTGGTATTTTTAAGAAGTAAAAGAATAGCAGGAACTTGATTTCAGAAACATGGGGAAAGAATAATACAAAATAAAATTGAAATGTTAATCCAGGACATGTAAGACTTACTGATATTTCTCTTTTTTTAAAATAACAAATGGTATCCATAATAAAAAAACTATCAAAAACTAATCGAAAGCTTCTGCACAGCAAAGGAAACAGTCAAGAAAACAATGAGGCAACCCACGGAATGGGAGAAGATATTTGCGAATGACAGTACAGACAAAAGATTGATATCCATGATCTATAAAGAACTCCTCAAACTCAACACACACAAAATAGACAATCATATCAAAAAATGGGCAGAAGATATGAACAGACACTTCTCCGATGCAGACATACAAATGGCTATCAGACACATGAAAAAATGTTCATCATCACTAGCCATCAGGGAGTTTCAAGTTAAAACCACATTGAGATATCACCTTACACCAGTTAGAATGGCCAAAATTAGCAAGACAGGAAACAACGTGTGTTGGAGGAGATGTGGAGAAAGGGGAACCCTCTTACACTGTTGGTGGGAATGCAACTTGGTGCAGCCTCTTTGGAGAACAGTGTGGAGATTCCTCAAGAAATTAAAAATAGAGCTTCCCTATGACCCTGCCATTGCACTACTGGGTATTTACCCCAAAGATACAGATGTAGTGAAAAGAAGGGCCATCTGTACCCCGATGTTTATAGCACCAATGGCCATGGTTGTCAAACTGTGGAAAGAACCAAGATGCCCTTCAACGGACGAATGGATAAGGAAGATGTGGTCCATATACATTATGGAGTATTATGCCTCCATCAGAAAGGATGAATACCCAACTTTTGTAGCAACATGGACGGGACTGGAAGAGATGATGCTGAGTGAAATAAGTCAAGCAGAGAGAGTCAATTATCATATGGTTTCACTTATTTGTGGAGCATAACAAATAGCATGGAGGACAAGGAGAGTTAGAGAGAAGGCAGTTGGGGGAAATTGGAAGGGGAGGTGAACAATGAGAGACTATGGACTCTTAAAAACAATCTGAAGGGTTTGAAGAGGTGGGGGGGTGGGAGGTTGGGGGAACAAGGTGGTGGGTATTAGAGAGGGCACGGACTGAATGGAGCACTGGGTGTGGTACAAAAACAATGAATACTGTTATGCTGAAAATAAATTAAAAAAATGTTAAAAAAAAACAAAGCTAAAAGCCCAGGACTAGATGGATTCACAGGTGAATTCTAGAAAGCATTTAAAGAAGAGTTAATACCTCTTCTCCTCAAACTATTAAAAAAAAAATAGAAGAAAAAGGAAAATTTCCAAATACATTCTATGAGGGCAACATTACTGATAGCAAAACCAGGCAGAGTCAAGAAAAGAAGAGAGAGAAAAAGGAAAGAAAAAAAGAAAGAAGAAAAGAAAGGAAAGGAAAAGAAAAGAAAGGAAAGAGGAAGGAAGGAAGAAAGAAAATAGGCAAGCAAGAAACCTACAGGCCAATATCATTGATAAACATAGACACAAAAATTCTCAAAGTATTAGCAAACTACATTCAATAATACATAAAAAAGATCATTCACACAATCAAGTGAAATTTATTCTGGAGATGCAAGCATGGTACAGTATTTGCAAATGAATCAACAAGATACAAAACAAAAAGTAAAATCCATACAGTTACCTCAATATATGCAGAAAAGCATTGATAAAATTCAATATTTACACATGACAAAACCTCTCAACAAAATGGGAACACAATGAAGGTCATATATGAAAACCCACAGTTCACATCATATTCAAAGGTGAGAAACTGAGCTTTTCCTCTAAGACTGGGAATAAGACAAGAATGTCTACTCTTGGCACTTTTAGTCAAGTGGCAAAGATGAAATATACTAATAACAGAGTACCAGATAAAAAAATTAAGAAACAATCTGGCTCAGTCGGTTAAGTGTCTGACTCTTGATTTCAGCCCAGGTCATGATGTCAGGGTGGTGAAGCAAGCCCTGTGTCAGGCTCTGCACTGGGCATGGAGCCTTCTTAAGATTCTCTCTTTCCCTCTCCCTCTGCCTTTACTCCCCTGTTGTGTGCGCATTCCAGGGGAGGTTGTAAGATGGCAGTGGAGGGAAGAGGACACTAGGCTTGCCTCATCCCATGAGTACAACTAGATAAATATCAAGTCATCCTAAATACCCCACAAATTGAACTGAAGACTAAGAACAAATTTCACAAGGTAGACAAGAGACCACACTGAGGAAAATAGGAAGTGCAGAGATGCAGTTTATGGGAGAAACAGATTGTGGCCACTGAGATGGGGAAGGATCTGAAGTGGCAAAGAAGGGAAAGAGACAGGTTAGCACAGAGGGGAGTACATGGGGAAAACAAATCCACATAACGATTTGCTTGGAAAGCAAGAGGGGTTGGATTTCATGAGTTCTTGCAACCAATGGGCTTAAAACCTGGACTTCTAAAAGGTCAGTGGACTTGGCTGGGACAGAGCCTATAGGCATTGCACTGCTCTTGGAGAAAAGATGAGAAAACAACCCATAGGCATACAGCATGGAACAGTGATCTGAAGAATGCTTGGAGCACACAGTGGGGAGTTTATTTGCTCATCTTGGAGCACATCCTAGAGAGACAGAATCCAAAGAGAGAGTCTTCTGAGAACAAAGGAACTGGCTAGAGCTGCTTCCCTTCCCCCACTCCTCAGCATAACACAGGGTCATCTGCAGGAACCAGCAGAGTGCAAACACAATCTACCTAACATGCTTACACCAAGCTCAGCCCCACACACTCCAGTAGAACCAACACTACTAGTCACCATTGCCTCACTACCAGCAAATCAGTTACCCTTCCCCAGAAGACCAGCCCAAACACTTGCCCACACCATGTCTTATGATATGAAAGTATTATGGAGCCTTAATTCTGTCATCGGTAACCACAGGTCTCATTTCACAAACAGATCAGAACACACCTAGTTAAATCATGTCACAATCAGGCCAAGGGCCAAACACAAACAACAGAAATCAAAGAGAGCCTCTGTAGGTGCCTAACCTGAAAAATGAAGAGGCCAGGACTAACAAAGCACATGCAGCACACATTAGACACACATCTGGAAATGCCAGGCTCTGGGGCACAGGGGGCAAAACATTGTAGGGCACTCCAGGACTTCTTTTTCATAAAAACATTACTCTGAAGAACAGGAGACGTAGCTAACTTTCCTAACATAGAGAAACAGGAACAGAGACTTGGACAAAATCAGAAGACAGAAAAATTTATCCCAAATGAAAGAACAAGACAAGACTATGGCAAGAAATCAAAGCGAAATAGATAGAAGAAATATGCCAGATAGAGAATTTAAAGAAATAATCATAAGGACCCTCAATGAACTTGAGAAAATAGTGGAAGACCAGAATGAGACCCTTAATGAAGAGATAAGGAAAAGCACAGCAGAGATAAAGGGCTCAGGAAAAGAAAAGAAACACATGCTTGATGGAATGAAGAGCAAGCTGGAGAAAGCAGAAGAATGGATTAATGACGTGGAATACAGAGTAATGGAAAATAATCAAGCTAACAAAAGAGAGAAAAAAGAATTATGCAAAATAAGAATAGACAAAGAGAACTAAGTGACTCAATTGAATAATAATATTCATATTATGAGTCCCAGAAGAAGAAGAGACAAAGGGGGTCAGAAATATTTTTCAAGAAATAATAGCTGGGGTGTCTGGGAGGCTCAGTGGGTTAAAACCTCTGCCTTCAGCTCAGGTCATGATCCCAGGATGCTAGGATTGAGCCCCGCATTGGGCTCTCTGCTCGGCAGGCAGCCTGCTTCCTCCTCTCTCTCTGCCTGTCTCTGCCTACTTTTGATGGATGTCAAATAAATAAATAAATAAATAATTTTTTTTAAAAGAAATAATAGCTGATCAAGATGTAAATATGTGGATTCTTCTGTACAATAAAGCACCAGTGAAGTTAAAATAATAATAATAATTATAATAATAATAATAATAGAGAAAATTTCCCTAATATGTGGAAGGGAACATACCCAGATCCAGGAGGCACAGAGAACTCCCATCAAAATCAACAAAAACATTGAAGAAGTGTCTGTTCATATCTTCTGCCCATTTTTTGATATGATTTTCTGTTTTGTGTGTGTTGAGTTTGAGGAGATCTTTATAGATCCTGGATATCAACCTTTTGTCTCTACTGTCATTTGCAAATATCTTCTCCCATTCCGTGGGTTGCCTCTTTGTTTTGTTGACTGTTTCTTTTGCTGTGCAGAAGCTTTTGATTTTGATGAAGTCCCGAAAGTTTATTTTCGCTTTTGTTTCCTTTGCCTTTGGAGACATATCTTGAAAGAAGTTGCTGTGGCTGATATCGAAGAGATTACTGCCTATGTTCTCCTCTAGGATTCTGATGGATTCCTGTCTCACTGGAAATTGGAAGGGGAGGTGAACCATGGGAGACTATGGACTCTGAAAAACAATCTGAAGGGTTTGAAGAGGTGGTGGGTGGGAGGTTGGGGGAACCAGGTGGTGGGTATTAGAGAGGGCACGGGTTGCATGGAGCACTGGGTGTGGTGCAAAAACAATGAATACTGTTATGCTGAAAAAATAATCAACAAAACCAGGCCAACACCAAGACACATTTTAATTAAATTTGCAAAATTTTGAGATAAAGGGAAAAAAAAGTAGCAAGGAATAAAGAAGAAGAAGGAGGAGGATGACGACGACGAGGGGGAGGAGAAGAAGGTGACAGTAACATATAAGGGAAAGCCCACAAGGTTAGCAGGAGATTTTTCATCAGAAGCTTTCCCAGGAGGGGTGCCTGGGTGGCTAAGTTGGTTAAGCATCTGCCCTTGGCTCAGGTGATGGTCTTGGGGCCCTGGGATCATGCCCTGAGTTGGGCTTTCTGCTCAGCAGGGAGTCTGCTTCTTCCTCTGACTCTCCCTCTGTGCTTGCTCACTCACTGTCTCTAAAATAAAGAAAAAAAAATAAAAATCTTAAAAAAAAAGAATTTTTCCAAGCCAAAAGAAAATGGCATGATATATTTAATTTGCCAAATGGGAAAATTCTGCAGGCAGGAATATTGTATCTAGCAAGATTATAATTCAGAAAAGAAGGAGAGATAAATAGGTTCCCGAACAAACAAAAACTAAAGGAATTTATGACAACTAAATCAGCCCTGATTGAAAGATTAAAGGGGATACTTTGCATAGAAAAGAGAGAACAAAAGTGGCAGTATAAAGGTTGGAAACATGAAAGAAGTAAAAATGAAGGTATCTGAAAAAAATAGTCAAAGAATTCACAAAATAAAAGGATGTAAAATATAACAACACATACTAAAATGTGAGTAGGAGAGGAGTAAAAAATGGGTTCAAACTTAAAAACCATCAATTTAATATAGGCTACTATATACAGAAGAAGTTGTATATAAACCTAATGGTAACTATTTATCAAGAACCACAAATAAATATGCAAAGAATAAAAAGAAAGAACTCCAAATATATGACTAAAGAAAATTACAAAACCAGGAAAGATGGAAAGACAAGGATCAGAGAAAATGATCAAGCCATGATCCCAGGATCCTGGAATCGAGCCCACATTGGGCTCTCTGCTTAGCGGAAAGCCTGCTTCTCCCTCTCCATACATGTGCTCTCTGTCTATCTCTCTGTCAAATAAATAAATAAAATCTTTTAAAAATGCAAAAAAAAGAAAGAAAGAAACCAAAAAAAAAAAACTAAAATCATAATACCTTCACATATATCAATAAGTATTTTGAATATTAGTGAAATAAATGCTCCAATCAAAAGACATAGGGTGTCAGAATGAATAAAAAACAAGATCCAAGTTACCTGGATGGCTCAGTCCTTAAGTGCCTGCCTTTGGCTAGGGTCATAATCCTGGAGTCCTAGAATTGAGTCCTAGCATCTGGTTCCCTGCTTGCCAGGAAGCCTGATTCTCCCTCTCCCACTTCCCCAGCTTGTGTTCCTGCTCTCCCTGTCTCTCTCTTTCTGTCAAATAAATAAATTAATAAAAAAAAAACAAGATCCACATATATGCTGCCTACAAAATTTTTTTAGACCTAAATATGCTTGCAGAATGAAAGGGGGGATGGAGAAACACCTATTATGCAAATAGTTGTCAAAAGAAAGCCAGAGTAGCAATAGTTATATCATACAAAGTAAACTTTAAAACAAAGATTGTAAAAAGAAACAAAGTAGGACATTATATACTAACAAAGGAGACAATTCAACAAGAATGTATGATAAGTATAAGGATTTATGCAACCAACATAAGAGCGTCCAAATACATAAAATTGTTAACAAAGTAATTCGTAATAATACCATACTAGTAGAAGACAGTACTGACCCATTTATACCAATGGCTAGATCATCTAAATGGAAAATCAAGAAATAGTGGCTTTGAATGACACACTGGACCAGATGAATTTAACAGATATATTCAGAAAGCCCTGTCATACACATTCTTTTCAAGTCCACACAGAACTTTACCCAGCATAGGACACAAATTAATCCACAAAACAAGCCTCAACAAATTAAAAAAAAATGAAGTCATAATATGAGTCTTTATGACCACAGCACTATAAAACTAGAATTCAACCACAGGAAAAAAAATCTCAAAACATCACAAATACATGGAGGTTAAATAACATGCTACTAAAGAATGAAAGCATCAACCAGGAAATAAATGAAGAAATTAAAAAAGTATATGGAAACAAATGAAAATAAAAACATAAAAACCAAAACCTTTGGGGTGCAGCAAAAGTGTTTCTAAGAAGGAAATTTATAGAACCAAAGGCCTACCTGAAGAAGCAAGAAAAATATCAAATAAACAACCTAAACTTACACCTAAAGAAGCTAGAGAAAAAAAAAAAAAACAGCAACAACAACAAAAAGATGAAGCCAGTAGGAAGAAGGAAATAATAAAGATTAGAAGAGAAATAAATGATACCGAAACTAAAAGAACAATAGAACAAATCAATGAAACGAGGAGCTGGTTCTATAAAAAAAAAAAAAAAATCAAGAAAATTGATGAACCTTTAGCCAGACATACCAAGAAATTAAAGGGAAAGGATTCAACTAAATAAAATCACAAATGAGAATAGACAAATAACAACCAATAACACCAAAATACAAACAATTATAAGAGAATATTATTAAAAATATATGCCAACAAACTATAACCTAGAAGAAAGGGAAAATTCATAGAAGCATATAACCTACTAGAACTGAAAAGGGAAGAAATAGAAAATCTGAACAGATTGATAACCTAATAATCAGCAAATAAATATAATCACTAATCAAAAAATTCCCAACATTAAAAGTCCTGGAATAGATGACTTCACAGGAGAAAAATACCAAACATTTAAATAAGTGCTAATACCTATTCATCTCAAACTAAAAATAGAAGAGAAAGGAAAACTTCCAAAGTCACTCTATAAGGTCGGTATTACCTTAATACCAAAATCAGATAAAGACACCACTAAAAAGAGAACTACAGGACAATATCCCTGATGAACTTAGATGCAAAAATCCTCAACAAAATACTAGCAAACCAAATCCAACAATACATATAAAAAGATCATTCACTAGAATCAAATGGGATTTAATTCTGGGTTAAAATGGTGAATATGATACACCACATTAATAAGAGAAAAAGATAAGACCCATATAATCATTTAAATATATGCAGAAAAAGCACTTGAAAAAGTATAAATATATTCATGTTAAAAACCCCCAAGAAAGTATGTTTCAAGGAAATATACCTCAACAAAATAAAGGCCAAATATAAAATACCCATACCTAACATCTTCCTTAATGGTGAAAAACAGAGCTTTCTCCTAAGGTCAGGAAGAAGTGAAGGATGTCCTCTTTTACCACTTTTATACAATATAGTAGTGGAATTAAGTCAAGCAGAGAGAGTCAATTATCATATGGTTTCACTTATTTGTGGAACATAACAAATATCATGGAAGACATGGGGAGTTAGGAGAAGGGAGTTGGGGGAAATTGGAAGGGGAGGTGAACAATGAGAGACTATGGACTCTGAAAAACAATCTGAAGGGTTTGAAGAGGTGGGGGGGTGGGAGGTTGGGGGAGCCAGGTGGTGGGTATTAGAGAGGGCACAGATTGCATGGAGCACTGGGTGTGGTACAAAAACAATGAATACTGTTATGCTGAAAATAAATTTAAAAAAATGATAAAAAAAAAAACCATACAGGACAAGCCTGGAGCATTTTGTGGTGTCAGAAAGTAAGAAAGTGCTCAAATAGCAAAATAAACGAAGAAAAAAACAAAAAATAAAACCAAATTGAAGAAAGGACAAAGAAGCTAATGGAAAGAGCTCCCAATGGGCAGAGCTGGAACAATCTGAGCAAGAAAATAAAGTACTATTCAGGTCCTTTGTCCATTTCTTAATTTGTTTATTGTTATTGCATGGTAAATGTTTTTTATATATTTTGAATATTAACACTTTACCAGATATGTGGTTTGAAAATATATTTTCCCCTGTTCCCTTAAAAAAAAAATAGTAGTGAAAGTTCTAGCCTCAGCACTCAAACAAAAATAAAAGACATTGAAATAAGTAAGGAAGAATTAAAACATTATTTGCAGATGACAACGTATTATCTGTAGAAAACTTGAAAGATTTAAAAAAAACCTTATAGAACTCATAAACAAATTTAGTAATTCACAGAATACAAAATCAATGTACAGAAATTTGTTGCATTTCTATACACCAATAATGAAGCAGCAGAAAGAGAATTTAAGGAATTGACCCCATTGCAACTGCACCAAAAATGATGGAATAGCTAGGAATAATCCTGTCCAAATAGGTAAAAGTCCTGTAGTCTGAAAACTATAAAATACTGAGGAAAAAATTTGAATATGACACTAAGAAATGGAAAGATATTCCAGGCTCATGGACTGGAAGAACAAATACTGTTCAAATGTCTACACTATCCGAAGCACTCTACACATTTAATGCAATCCCTATCTAAATACCACCAGCATTTTTCACAGAACTAGAACAACATTAAAATTTGTATGGAACCACAAAAGACCCTGAATACTCAAAGCAATCTTCAAAAAGAAAAGCAATGCTGGAGGCATCACATATCCAGACTTCATGTTATATTACAAAGCTGTAGTAATTCATGAGAGACTGTGGACTCTGAGAAACAAACTGAGGGTTTTGGAGGGGTGGGGGGTAGGAGGTTGGGTGAGCCTGGTGGTGGGTATTTTGCAGGGTACGTATTGCATGGAGCACTGGGTGTGGTGCATAAACAACGCATTCTGGAACACTGAAAAAAAATTTAAAAAATAAAAAAAAAACTAATGTACTGTATGATGACTAACATAACATAATTAATTAAATAAGTAAACAGCCAATTCGTACTTAAAAAACAAAACAAAACAAAAAGCTGTAGCAATTCAAAACAGTATGGTTCTGGCACAAAAATAGACACAAAGATCAATGGAACAAAATAGAAAATCTTGAAGTAAATCCATAATTATATGATCCATTGATTATCAACAAACCAGGAGAGAGTATCCAATGGGAAAAGACAGTCTTTTCAATAAATGGTGTTGGGAAAACTAGACAGCATCATGCAAAGGAAAGAACCTGGGCTACTTTCTTAGATCATACTCAGAAATAAATTCATAATGGATTAAGAATCTATGTGTGACATCTGAAACCATAAAAATCCTAGCAGAGAACACAGGCAGTAATGTCTTTCACTTTGGCCATAGCAACTTTTTTCCTTGCTATGTCTCCTGAGGCAAGGAGAATAAAAGCAAAAATAAGCTACTGGGACTACATCAAAATGAAAGGCTTCTGTACAGTGAAGGAAACAGTAAACAAAACTAAAAGGTAACCTGGAATGGGAGAAGATATTTGCAAATAACACACCCAATTATGGGTTAGTAGCCAAAATATATAAAGAACTTATATGACTCAACACCCAAAAATCAAATAATCTGATTAAAAATGAGTAGAAGAGGGGCACCTGGGTGGCTTGGTGGGTTCATCCTCTGCCTTCAGCTCAGGTCATGATCCCAGGGTCCTGGGATCGAGCCCCGCATCGGGCTCTCTGCTCAACAGGGAGCCTGCTTCCCTCTCTCTCTGCCTGCCTCTCTGCCTACTTGTGATCTCTCTCTGTCAAATAAATAAATAAAATAAAATTTAAAAAAAAATGAGTAGAAGACATTAACAGACATTTATTCAAAGACATCCAAATGGCCAATAGATACATGAAAAAGATGTTCATTATTGCTTTCCATCTGGGAAGTACAAATCAAAACCCCAATGAGATATCACTTCACTCTTGTCAGAATGGCTAAAATCAAGAACACAAGAAACAACAGGTATTGGAGATGATGTGGAGAAAAAGGAACCCTCTAGAACTGTTGGTGGGAAAGAAAACTGGTGCACTCACTCTGGAAGACAGTATGGAGGTTTCTGAAATGTTAAAAATACAACTACCCTATGATCCAGCAATAACACAGATGGGTATTTGCTGAAAAAAAAATAAACAATAAATCAAAGAGATACATATACCCCTTTGTTTGTAAGAGCAATTTTTACAATAGCCAAGATATGGAAGAATCCCAAGTGTCCATCAACTGAAGAATAGATAGATATATGTAATCATATGTATAGATAGATAGATAGATATCATACAGTTCTATATATTATAGAATAGAACAGAATAAAGATGTAATATGTAATATATATTATATATTACATGTAATATATATATTTGGAATTCCTGTAGTAAAGACAGCATGAGTTTTCATGTTGCTATCTTTGTCAGTTCTTTGCAGAATGCCTTGTAGGTGCTCATTAAACCTATATTAATTGACTTTAAATTATTGACATAACTAGAAAATAATAAAGGTATGTGATATCTTATTTTGCAATTCTCCAACAATTATGAAAGGCATAAGAAATGGAATATAGAATACAAAGTAAGTTGTATACAAAATAGCATTTCATTAAATCAGTTGGAAAAATCAGCCAACTATTTGTTAGTGTAAATCTGGGTTTAAATTAATATATAATTTTTTCCTCTATCTCTGTATTTATGATTATTCTACTATCTATATAAAACAACCATAGAGGAGTGAAAGCAGGAAAGCAAGAAAGAATAAAGGAAGAGAGAAAAAGAGAAAAAGATGGAGGAAGGGAGAGAGAGCTAGAAAAAGCCAGAAATTTCATTAATTTGAAATTACATTTGGAGATTGTCCTTCCTTTATTTACTTGTACTTCAAAACAAGAAGATAATTCCAGTGTTGTGGATATTCAGCAACCTAAATAATATATATATCCATACAACTTGACAGAGAAGTAGTACAGTTTTTGAAAACTTAAAAATATATAGTTATATTTAATATATATTTAATACATATCTTATATTTTATATATTTAATATATGTAATATATAATATTAGATATATATAAGATGTATATGGAAGATATATATGTATATATACTGATCTTCTATATTTGCTTTAATACAATCAATATTCTCAGAGGGTAGATAAACATAAAGCTAAGGCACTGTGATTTGCCAGCATGATAAGGAGTAATACCTTTCATATTTTCTATGACTCAAGGTAATATTCTGTACCTAATGGGGATCTAAAGATGGAGGTACAAAGCTCAACCTGAAAATGAGACTAAAATTTGTTTTAGATGAAATATGCTTAAAAAAAGAAAAAAATATTTGTATACTCATAGCAGAAGGAGCAGCCTAGGCAAATTACAACAGACAATTTGTAGTAGAATTCTCCCCTTGCCATAAGGGACTCTCATAATTGTCTGTCTGAATATCACTTGATGTACTCCTTTAGACCCCTGAAATTATATGGGCAGAAAACTCTTTGTAGAAATCCAAGTGGAAGGGAGATTATAACAAATTATTAACACCTTTGGCTCCTTTACCTCAGGTTACCTCATTGAATTAGCTATTTGAAAATAAGCAGCCTTCTTCTACATATAGCTGTCCAATTTTCCCAACACCATTTATTGAAGAGACTGCCTTTTTTCCACTGGATATTTTTTCCTGCTTTGTCGAAGATTATTTGACCATAGAGTTGAGGGTCCATATTGGGGCTTTTACTCTGTTCCACTGGTCTATGTATCTGTTTTTATGCCAGTACCATGCTGTCTTGGTGATCACAGCTTTGTAGTAAAGCTTGAAATCAGGTAACGTGATGCCCCCAGTTTTATTTTTGTTTTTCAACATTTCCTTAGCAATTTGGGGTCTCTTCCAATTACAATAAAAATTTTAGGATAATTTCCTCCAGCTCTTTGAAAAATACCAGTGGAATTTTGATTGGAATGGCATTAAAAGTATAAATTGCTATAGGCAGTATAGACATTTTAACAATGTTTATTCTTGTTAAACATGGCATGGAATGGTCTTCCTTCTTTTTGTGTCTTCTTCAATTTCTTTCATGAGTGTTCTGTAGTTCCTCGAGTACAGATCTTTTACCTCTTTGGTTAGGTTTATTTCCAGGTCCCTTATGGTTCTTGGTGCTATAGTAAGTGGAATCAATTCTCTAATTTCCCTTTCTGTATTTTCATTGTTAGTGTATAAGAAAGCCACTGATTTCTGTACACTGACTTTGTATCCTGCCATGTTACTGAATTGCTGTATGAGTTCTAGTAATTTGGGGTGGAGTCTTTTGGGTTTTCCACATAAAGAATCATGTCATCTATGAAGAGAGAGGGTTTGACTTCTTCCTTGCCACTTTGGATACCTTTTATTTCTCTTTGTTGTCTGATTGCTGTTGCTAGGACTTCTAATACTATGTTGTATAAGAGTGTTCAGAGTGGGCATCTTTGTCATGTTCCTGATCTCAACGGGAAGGCTGCAAGCTTTTTCCCATTGAGAATATTTGCTGTGGCTCTTTCATAGATATATCTTATGAAGTTCAGGAATGTTCCCTCTATCCCTATACTCTGAAGCGTTTTAATCAGGAATGGATGCTGGATTTTGTCAAATGCTTTTTCTGAATCAATTGAGATGACCATGTGGTTCTTCTCTCTTCTCTTATTGATTTGTTCTGTCAAATTGATTGATTTGCAAATGTTGAACCATCCTTGTAACCCAGGGATGAATTGCACTTGGTCATGGTGGATAATCTTTTTAATGTGCTGTTGGATCCTGTCTGCTAGGATCTTTTCGAGAATCTTAGCATCCATATCCATCAGTGATATTGGTCTGAAATTCTCCTTTTTGGTAGGGCCTTTGCCTGGTTTGGTGATCAGGGTAATGGTGGCTTCATAAAGAGTCTGGAAGTTTTCCTTCTGCTTCAATTTTTTGAAACAGCTTCAGGAGAATAGTTGTTATTTCTTCTTTGAAAGTTTGATAGAATTCCCCAGGGAATCCATCAGGTCCTGGGCTCTTGTTTTTAGGGAGGTTTTTGATCACTGCTTCAATCTCATTACTAGATCACGTTCTATTCAGATTGTCAATTTCTTCTGGGTTCAATTTTGGAAGTTTATAGTTCTCTAAGAATGCATCCATTTCATCTAGGTTGCTTAACTTATTGGCATATAACTGTTGATAATAACTTCTGATGATTGTTTCTACTTCCTTTGTGTTAGTTGTGATCTCTCCCTTTTCATTCATAATTTTATTAATTTGAGCTTTCTCTCTTTTCTTTTGGATTAGTGTGGCCAATGTTTTATCAATCTTATTGATTCTTTCGATGAACCAGCTTCTAGTTTCATTGATACTTTCTACTGTATTTCTAGGTTCTACCTCATTGATCTCTGCTCTAATCTTGATTATTTCCCTTCTTATGTGTGGAGTTGGTTTGATTTGTTGTTGGTTTTCCAGTTCCTTAAGGCGTAGAGACAGCTGGTGTATTCTAGATTTTTCAATTTTTTTTGAGAGAGGCTTGGATGGCTATGTATTTCCCCCATAGGGCTGCCTTTGCTGTATCCCATAGGTTTTGGACCGAAGTGTCTTCTCTCTCATTGGTTTCCATGAATTGTTTAGGTTCTTCTTTGATCTCCTGGTTGATCGAAGCATTGTTAAGCAAGGTGATCTTTATCTTCCAGGTGTTTGAGTTCCTTCCGAACTTTTCCTTGGGATTGAGCTCCAGTTTCAAAGCATTGTGATCTGAGAATATGCAGGGAATAATGTCAGTCTTTTGGTATTGTTTGAGCCCTGATTTGTGACCCAGTATGTGGTCTATTCTGGAGAAGATTCTATGTACACTTGAGAAGAATGAGTATTCTGTTGTTTTAGGGTGGAATGTTCTGTATATATCTATGAAGTCCATCTGGTCCAATGTGTCATTCAATGCTCTTGTTTCTTTATTGATATTCTGCTTCTATGACCTGTCTTTTTCTGAGAGAGGCATGTTACAATCTCCTATTATTAATGTATTCATATCAATATGACTCTTTATCTTGATTAATAGTTTTCTTATGTAATTGGCTGCTCCCATATTGGGGGCATAGATATTTACAATTGTTAGATAATATTGGTGGATAGTCCCTTTAAGAATGATTTAGTGTCCTTCTGTATCTCTGACTACAGTCTTTAGTTTAAAATCTAATTTATCTGATATGAGAATCGCTACCCCGGCCTTCTTTTGAGGCCCATTGGCATGAAAGATGCTTCTCCATTTCTTCACTTTCAGTCTGGGTGTATCCTTAGGTTCAAAATGGGTCTCTTGTAGAGAACATATGAATGGGTCCTGTCGTTTTATCCAATCTGGAACCCTGTGTCATTTTATGGGTGCATTCAGGCCATTTACATTGAGAGTGATTATTAATAGATACGTTTTTATTGACATTGTGTTACCTTTGAAGTCTTTCTGTAGATTGTCTCTATATTTCTGTTCAATGATACTCTTAGGATTTTTCCTCTTTTATAGAACCCCCTTAATATTTCCTGCAGTGTCAGCTTGGTGGTTGAATACTCTTTTAAGCTTTGCAGGTCTTGGAAACTCTTTATCTCTCCATCCATTTTGAATGTCAGTCTTTCTGGATAAAGTATTCTTGGCTGCATGTTCTTCTCATTTAGTGCACTGAATGTATCTTGCCTGCCCTTTTTGGCTTGCCAGGTTTCTGTGGACAGTTCGGACGTTATTCTGATGGGCTTTCCTCTGTATGTAAGGAGCTTCTTTGTCCAAGCTTCCTACAAGAGGGCCTGCCTACAATTATAATTCTTCACTCTTACTATTAGCTGTCTCAAGGACTTTCAAGAATCTATAATCTTGGGGGGAGTCAGTTCTGCCTCTCGTACATGAACGCTGGTTCCATTCATGAGACTGGGAATATTTTAATGGAGAACTTGTTCCACTATATCTTCTAGACTTCTTCCTTTCTCCTCCCCTCAGGGTTTCCAATAATTCTGACATTGGAATGTTTAATGGCATCATTTATTTCCCTGATTCTGTTTTCATGGCTTCTAAGCTGTTTGTTCCAGGCTTCCTCCTGATCTTTTCTCTCTATTTGTTTGTCCTCCAGATCACTAATTCTATCTTCTGTCTCAGTTACCATAGCTTTTAGAGAATTTAGATTAGATTGGAACTCATTGAGAGCATTGTGAACATCATCCCTGGTGGCTTTCAGTTCTGCCCTAATCAATTCCGTTTGGTCATCCATGGCTTTCTCCAACCTAGCTATTGCCTGGGTAATTGTTAACCTGAATTCCCTTTCTGGCATATTGTCTATGTCGATAACCATTAGCTCTGTCACAGAAGGCCCATCTTCTCTATTGTTCTTCTGTTGGGCATTCCTCCTCCTAGTCATTGTGGTGAGGGATGGCTGAATGGATGTAGCTGGATGTATCGACTGTGGTGCAGTCAAGGTGCACCCTGGAATGCTTCTGAGCAATCAGGAGTCCCCACCCAAATGAGAGAAAAAAGAAAAGAAACAGAAAAAAGAGAGAGAGAGACAGGGGGGAAAAAAAGGGCCGATAAAAGAAAAGGTTCAGCCCAAGTGGGCCCCAAGGTAATATTTATGAAGTATACAAACAAAAACAGACAGACAAAAAGTCTGATAAAAGTATATGACAAGAGAAAAAAAAACATATATATATAAAAGCAAAAAAAAAAGGACCTCGTCAAAAAGAACCCCAAGTTTAAGATTTATATACTATCAGGAAAAACACAAATACACAGAAACACTTGTGGGAAAAAAAGATGGGTGAGTGGTTATAAATTCTCAGTGTGGGCGAAGAAGGTTATTTTGATTCTTCCTGGATGTATCTTGATATCTTTGTTAAAGGACTCAAAAATCCTGAGATAAAGGGGGATTAAAAATTGGTTTACCTATGGGGTAGCATTGATTGGGGAAAGGGGATTACCTTGAAGTTTAACTCTATATGAATATTAAAAAATAAAAATAAAGAAAAGAATGAACTAAACTGAACTAAAATAAAATTTTAAAAAAATTAAAAAATAGAAAAGTAAAAGAAAAACACGGGTATATGTATCAAAAAGTTCAGGTTAAAAGGTTATTATGGAATTTGATGTACTGGACATCTCACTGTGATGGTAAATAGGTTAAAAAATTATCTATAGGGGCGCCTGGGTGGCTCAGTGGTTAAAGCCTCTGCCTTCGGCTCAGGTCATGATCCCAGGGTCCTGGGATCGAGCCTCACATCAGGCTCTCTGCTCGGCAGGGAGCCTGCCTCTTCCTCCTCTCTCTCTCTGCCTGCCTCTCTGCCTACTTGTGCTTTGTCAAATAAATAAAACTCTTAAAAAAATTATCTATATAAAAAAATGAACAAGTATAGTGGGAATGAATTAAAAATAAAAGTTGTATCTATGAAGTAGTGGTGGTTGTTCTCTTGTCTTTTTTTTTTCTTTTTTTTCCTGGTTGGTTTTCTGGGGGAGGGCCTGCCACGTGGGTTTTCAGGCAATATTCCCTGAGTTAAGTCCTCTGCCCCCCTCAAGGGGGTGGGCTCTGAGGAAACCGGTTTTTCAGGCTTTTGTTCTCTGGAGCTTTTTATGTTTATTTGTTCGCTTTCCCCTTGACAGCTTTTAATGTTTTTTTGAGGTTTAGAGGAAAGCAAACTGCACCCTGAACTCCCTCTCAGAGAGACTTCTCAGTCTATCCCCTCTGGGTGTTGCAGAGCACATAAGTTCCCTCTCGGCTGCTGGCAGAGCAGGTTCCGAGTTGCGGTCCCTGGGGAAATAGGAACTCCTGCTTGTACCCAAAACCAGGACAGCAGCGGCTGTCTTGGCAGCTCCAGACCACCAGCAAGGTTCCAAGAAGCAATCGCTCACTGAGATTTTCCTGCTGGCCTGGGCTGGGAGTGCCTGGTCTTTCTGGGTCCAAGAGGGCCACGCTGGTGCCTTTGCACCCCTCTCTCAGGGGAGGGTGTGGGGTGCACGCATCTCAGGCTCTGATAGCACAGTACGGCTCATGCATGGGGATTGCAAAAAGGCTGTGCTTCTGCTGGCTGGTGAGGCTCCCAGCACCTCATGGGAGCCAGACCCCACACGCTCTCAGGTGTGCTGGCAGCTCAGGGACCAAGACCTGGTTTCTCCACCGCACTCTCTTTGACTCAGTGCCAGGGGTGGCTTTCCTGGGTCGGGGGACTTAAGCCCCTGTCCCTAACTGCCCCGATTCCCACAATTTCCCCCCGTGATCCTTTGCTCTTTTGGTGTGGTTTCAACCAAACTCCAAGTTAATGCTGGTCCCCAGAGGCAGGGCACTCTCCTATTGGGGTATTACTTTCCAATCCGTCACCTCTGGTGGCTCCCTCCCCCTTTTGTTTATCTTTTTTTTTTTTTTAAAGATTTTATTTATTCATTTGTCAGAGAGAGGGAGAGAGAGCAAGCACAGGCAGACAGAATGGCAGGCAGAGGCAGAGGGAGAAGCAGGCTCCCCGACGAGCAAGGAGCCCGATGTGGGACTCGATCCCAGGACGCTGGGATCATGACCCGAGCTGAAGGCAGCTGCTCAACCAACTGAGCCACCCAGGCGTCCCTTGTTTATCTTTTGATATCAGTCCAACGTTCCCACTCTGCTTTACCTGCCCACTGGCGTCTTCTGTCCCCGAAGGGATCCAGACGTGTATAATTCTGATCTCAGGCTGATTTCATGGGTGATCGGAGTTCTTTGGCAGGTAATCAGCTCACTTTAGGGTACAGGTTCAAAAGGCGCCTCCTCCTACTTCCCCGCCATCTTGTCTCCCTGGATGTGTTTTATTTTGATGTAGTCCCAACAGCTTATTTTTGCTTTTATTTCCCTTGCCTCAGGAGACATATATAGAAAGACATTGTTATGCTTTTGCTGCATCCCAAAGTTTTTGGAAAATTGTGTTTTCAATTTTATTTGTTTCCATGTACTTTTTTATTTCTTCTTTGAGTTCTTGGTGTACCTACTCATTATTTAGCAGCATGTTATTTAACCTCCATATATTTGTGGTCATTCCAGATATTTTCTTCTAGTTAACTTCTAGTTAATTAACAGTGTAGTCATAAAAGATGAATGGTATGACTTTGATTTTTTTTTAATTTATTGGGGCTTGTTTTGAGGCCTAATATGTGATATAATCTTGAGAATGTTCCATGTGCTTTTGAACAGAGTGTATATTCTGCTGCTTTAAGATGGAATGTTTTGAATATGCATGTTAAATGCATCTCATCTAGTATGTTATTAAAGTCACTTTTTCCTTATTGTTGTTTTTTTTGTTTGTTTGTTTGTTTAGCAGTCTGTCCATTGATGTAAGTGGAGTGTAAAAGTCTCCTACTATTTTGTATTACTTGAGTAATACAAATTGTAATACTCTAGTAATACAAAAACAATATTCTAATTGTATTATAATTAGTTCTTTCATGTTTGTTATTTACTGTTTTATGTATCTGTGTGCTCTCTTGCTGGGTACCTAATTATTTAAAATTGTTATCAGTTCTTATTGGATTACCCTCTTTATTTTTTATTATATATTGTCCTTTTTTGTCTCTACTTACAGTGTTTCTTATAAAGCCTATTTTGTCTGATATATGTATTGCCACGCTGGCTTTCTTTTGACATCCACTTGCATGATAAATGTTTCTGCATCCCCTTGCTTTCAATCTGCATGTGGCTTTAGGTCTGAAATGATTCTCTTACAAGCAGCATATGGATAGGACTTTTTAAAAATCCATTCCATCAACCTATGTCTTTTGATTAGAGCATTTAGTCTATTTGCATTCAAAATAATCATTGAGAAGTATGTATTTTTTTGTCATTTTATTTTACTTGTTTCCTTTTTCTTTTTCTTTTTTTTTGTAGATCAATTCTGTTTCTTTCTTTTCTTGCTCTCTTATCTTGTCATAAGTTGGCTTCTTTCAGTGATATACCCAGATTACTTTCTCATCATTTTTTGCCTATTTACTGGTTTTGATTTGTCATCATTAGTTTTATATATACCATCTTCTGCATATAAAAGTATGTATTAAGTTGATGGTCAGTTAAGTTTAAAACAATTCTTCACTGCACCCCTCCATTTTAAGTATATGGTGTCATACTTTACATTCTTCTATTTTGTGAGTCCCTTGACTGATTTTTAGGGACACACTTATTTTTACATCTTTTTGTGTTTCTGATATATTTTTTTAAATTTTCAGCATAACAGTATTCCTTGTTTTTGCACCACTCCCAGTGCTCTATGCAATCTGTGCCCTCTCTAACACCCACCACCTGGTTCCCCCAACCTCCCACCCCCTGCCCCTTCAAACCCTTAAAATTGTTTTTCAGAGTCCATAGTCTCTCATGGTTCACCTCCCCTTCCAATTTCCTCCAACTGCCTTCTCCTCTCTAACTCCCTTTGGCCTCCATGTTATTCGTTATGCTCCACAAATAAGTGAAACCATATGATAATTGACTCTCTCTGCTTGACTTATTTCACTCAGCATCATCTCTTCCAGTCCCGTCCATGTTGCTACAAAAGTTGGGTAATTATCCTTTCTGATGGAGGCATAATACTCCATAGTGTATATGGACCACATCTTCCTTATCCATTCGTCCGTTGAAGGGCATCTTGGTTCTTTCCACAGTTTGGCGACCATGGCCATTGGTGCTATAAACATCGGGGTAAAATGGCCCTTCTTTTCACTACATCTGTATCTTTGGGGTAAATACCCAGTAGTGCAATGGCAGGGTCATAGGGAAGCTCTATTTTTAATTTCTTGAGGAATCTCCACACTGTTCTCCAAAGAGGCTGCACCAAGTTGCATTCCCACCAACAGTGTAAGAGGGTTCCCCTTTCTCCACATCCCCTCCAACACATGTTGTTTCCTGTCTTGTTAATTTTGGCCATGCTAACTGGTGTAAGGTGATATCTCAATGTGGTTTTAATTTGAATCTCCCTGATGGCTAGTGATGATGAACATTTTTTCATGTGTCTAATAACCATTTGTAGGTCTTCATTGGAGAAGTGTCTGTTCATACCTACTCTCCTGAAGCTGTTTCAAAAAATTGAAGCAGAAGGAAAACTTCCAGACTCTTTCTATGAAGCCAGCATTACCCTGATCCCCAAACCAGGCAAAGACCCTACCAAAAAGGAGAATTTCAGACTAATATCACTGATGAATATGGATGCTAAGATTCTCAACAAGATCCTAGCAAACAGGATCCAACAGCACATTAAAAAGATTATCCACCATGACCAGGTGGGATTCATTCCTGGGCTACAAGGATGGTTCAACATTCGCAAATCAATCAATGTGATAGAACAAATTAATAAGAGAGGAGAGAAGAACCACATGGTCCTCTCAATTGATGCAGAAAAAGCATTTGACAAAATCCAGCATCCGTTCCTGATTAAAACGCTTCAAAGTATAGGGATAGAGGGAACATTCCTGAACTTCATCAAATCTATCTATGAAAGACCCACATAAATATCATTCTCAATGGGAAAAAGCTTGTAGCCTTCCTGTTGAGATCAGGAACACGATAGGGATGCCCACTTTCACCACTCTTGTTCAACATAGTATTAGAAGTCCTAGAAACAGCAATCAGAAAACAAAGAGAAATAAAAGGTATCCAAATTGGCAAGGAAGTAGTTAAACTCTCTCTCTTCGCAGATGACATGATTCTTTATATGGAAAACCCAAAAGACTCCACCCCCTAACTACTAGAATTCATACAGCAATTCAGTAACGTGGCAGGATACAAAGTCAGTGTACAGAAATCAGTGGCTTTCTTATACACTAACAATGAAAATACAGAAAGGGAAATTAGAGAATTGATTCCATTTACTATAGCACCAAGAACCATAAGATACCTGGGAATAAACCTAACCAAAGAGGTAAAGGATCTGTACTCGAGGAACTACAGAACACTCACGAAAGAAATTGAAGAAGACACAAAAAGATGGAAGACCATTCCATGCTATTGGATCGGAAGAATAAACATTGTTAAAATGTCTATACTGCCTAGAGCAATCTATACTTTTAATGTCATTACGATCAAAATTCCACCGGTATTTTTCAAAGAGCTGGAGCGAATAATCCAGAAATTTGTATGGAATCAGAAGAGACCCCGAATCACTAAGAAAATGTTGAAAAACAAAAATAAAACTGGGGGCATCACGTTACCTGATTTCAAGCTTTACTACAAAGCTGTGATCACCAAGACAGCATGGTACTGGCATAAAAACAATCACATAGATCAGTGGAACAGAGTAAAGAGCCCAGATATGGACCCTCAACTCTATGGTCAAATAATCTTTGACAAAACAGGAAAAAATATTTCTGATATTTCTTACTCTTACTTATAGCCTTCCTTTCCACTCAAAGAGTCCCGTTTAACATTTCTTGTGGGGCTGGTTTAGCGGTCATGAAATCCTTTAACTTTTGTTTGTCTGGGAAACTCTGCATTTCTCTTTCTGTTTTGAGTGATAGCCTTTCTGGATAAAGTATTCTTAGCTGCATTTTTTTTTTTCCTTTCAGCACTTTGAAAAATCATGCCACTCTTTCCTGGTATGCAAAGTTTCTGCTGAAAACTCTGCTGATATCCCTATTGGGTTTCCTCTGTATGTTACTGTCTTCTTTTCTCTTGCTAGTTTTAAAATTCCCCATCATTCCTTTTCGTTATTTTAATTACTATGTTTCTCAGTGTGCACCTCCTCGTGTTGATTATGTTGTTGGACAAAATCTGTGCCTTCTGGACCTGAATATCTGTTACGTTCCCCAGATTAGGGAATTGTTCAGCTATTATTTCTTCAAATATATTTTCTGCCCCTTTGTCTATTTTCTTCTTCTTCTGAGACTCTTATTACATGAATGCTATTATGCTTGATGGAGTCACTGAGTTCCCTAAGTCTATTCTCTTTTTGTCTATTTTTTTTTTTTTTCTCTCCCCTCAGCTTGAGTATTTTCTGTTATTCTGTCCTTCAGGTCATTCTTCTGCATTCCATGGCATGCTGTTTATTCCATCTAGTGTATTTTTAATTTCATTTATTGTGTTCTTCAGCTCTGAATTGTTCTTTTTTGAAACACTTTCTCTTTGGTAAGTGTCTCAGTGGTGTCCTCCTCTCTTTTCTCAAGTCCAGTGAGCATCTTTATGACCATTACCTTATTTTTATTTGTTTGTTTCCTTATTATGTTCAATTAGCAAACATATAGTAAATCACTAGTTTTTTATATAGTTTTCAACAATTTATTAGTTGTATATAACACCCAGTTCTCATCACAACACATGTCCTTCTTAATTCCCATCACCCAGTTACCTCATTCCTCCATCCCCTCCCTTCTGTAACCCTGTTTGTTTCCTGGAGTCCTGAGTCTCTCATGGTTTGTCTTCCTCTCTGATTTCTTCCCACTCAATTTCCCCTCCCTTCCACTGTGGTCCTCCATTCTTTTCCTTATGTTTCACATATAAGTGAAATCATATGATAATTATCTTTCTCTGCTTGACTTATTTCACTTAGTATAGTCCCCTCCAGTTCCATCCATGCTTAAGCAAATGTTAGGTATCCATCTGTTTTTATGGCTAAGTGATATTCCATTATATACATGAACTACATCTTCTTTATCCATTCGGCTGTTGAAGGACATCTCAGGTTCTTCCATAGTTTGGATATTGTGGACATTGTTGTTATAAACATTGGGGTGCATGTACCTCTTCTTTTCACTACATCTATATATTTGGGGTAAATACCTAGTAGTGCAATTGCTGGTTCATAAGGTAGCTCTATTTTTAACTTTTGGAGGAAACTCCATACTGTTTTCCAGAGTGGCTGAACCAGCTTGCACTCCCACCATCTAGAAACTACAGAACATTTATGAATGAAATTGAGGAGGACACAGAGATGGAAAAAACATTCCATGATCATAGATTGGATGAATAAACATTGTTCAAATGTCTATGCTTCCTAGAGCAATCTATACATTCAATGAAATCTCTATCAAAACACCACTGACATTTTTCAGAGACCTGGAACAAACAACCTTAGAATTTGTATGGAAACAGAAAATATGCTGAATCACCAGGGGAATGTTATAAAAGAAAACCAAAGCTGGAGTCATCAGTGCCTGACTTCAAACTGTATTACAAAGCTGTGATCATAAAGACATGTTACACAGAGAAGTGGAGCAGAATAGAGACCCTAGGAATAGACCTTCAACTCTATGGTCAACTAATCTTTGACAAAACAGGAAAGAATGTCCAATAGGAAAAAGACAGTCTTTTCAACAAATGATGCTGGGAAAATTGGACAGCCACTTGCCAATGAATGAAACTGGACCATTCTCCTACACCACACACAAAGATAAACTCAAAATAAATAAAAGACCTAAATGTGAGACAGGGATCCGCCAAAATCTTAGAGGAGAACATAGGCAGTAACCTCTTCAACATCACCCAGATCAACTTCTTTTAAGACACACCTTTAAAGATTTTATTTATTTATTTGTCAGAGAGAGAGAGGGAGAGAGAGCAAGCACAGGCAGACAGAATGGCAGGCAGAGGGAGAAGCAGGCTCCCTGATGAGCAAGGAGCCCGATGTGGGACTCGATCCCAGGAAGCTGGGATCATGACCTGAGCCGAAGGCAGCTGCTTAACCAACTGAGCCACCCAGGCGTCCCAAGACACATCTTTAAATGCAAGGGAAAAAAGCAAAAAAAAAAAATTATGATCATTACTTTAAATTTTCTGTCAGACATATTACTTATATCTGTTTTGCTTAGGTCTCTTGCTGTGGTTTTATCCTGCTCTTTCATTTGGGGCATATTCCTCCATCTCCTCATCTTATCTATCTCTCTGTGTCTGTATCTCTGTTAGGAAGGTCAGCAGTGTGTCCTGCTTTTGAAAATAATGGATAGGGTGCACACTATTAACAGAGTGGTGTTGGTCCTTTGTTAGAGGGACATGCCTCCACTTCTGGGACTGGGCAGATAACACAGCCCAGCATGTGTGGGTGGTGAATTCAGTGCTCACAAGTTGTGCATGCTGACTCCACAAGGTCTGAACAATTCCCTCCAACACTGGGATAACCAGTGTGGGATTTGCAAAACATGTGCAGGTGGAGTGTGCAGTTTTATCAATGCATGTGCATCTTTTGCAGGAAGTGACCAGCTGCTGCACTGCCAGGATCAAGGCCCCACAAAGCATACAGTCAGGGGGCTTTGTGTTGGCAAGATTTGTGCTAGCCATTTGGAAGAGGAGACCCACAGTGCCAGGCTGTAGGGGATGGGGCATGATGAAAGCAAGTTAGTGAATGCTGGTGCCATGCTGCTTTTCGCAGGTGGCTTTGTGCTTATGCTGGGAGTGATGGTGGGGGGAAGGAGATAGAAATAGCTCCTGTCAGCTCCTTTGTTCCTGGAGAAGTTCCCCAGTACTCACACTCTGAGTTTAGTGACTTTATTCCCAACAGAGTCTTCTAACAATCTCTGTCCCTCTGAGACATGCTATGAGATTAGTAAGTAACTTTTCCTCCCATATGCCTCAGTTGTTTTACAAACTGCTGCTTCTATACTGTATCTCTGAAGGTTGTTCTTTGTGCTGTCCCTTTAAGGGTACCCTTAAACAGCACAGTATCCTCAGTATCCTCTTTTTCTCCTGGTTCTTCCAGAGAGGAGCTGCTGATTTTCTTTTTTAATTCTAGGTTTTAAGTCCCATTGCTTGTAAGAATGCTCAAAATTCAACCCCTCTCATTGTCAATGGCAAGTGTTAAGGGGATTCATCTTCCATATGCAGGTTCCCCAGTTGAGGATGTGTTTCTTGTCCCTCTCTTTTCCCATGGTGCCCCTCCCTCCTAAAAACAATTTTGCAGGTCCTTTAAACTACCAACTGTGTCTCTGCCATTCTTATCCTCTTCAATGTGGCCTTTTCTCTACACTGAGTTATGGAGTTACTTCTGCCAGTCTTTCAGTCATTTTCTGGGTTATTTACACTGATAGAAGTGTTATCTAGTTCAATCCATGGGAAAAGGTGAGCTTATGATCTTCCTGCCCTGCCATCTTCCCTAGGAGTATGAATATTTTGGATTTTATAAAGGGGAAATGTTGCCTGACATAATAAAAGCTCTTAAAATAAGGATGATGTTGTGTTTATGAGACAAAAATCAATTTTTCTTTCACAGATTGATGAAATACTATTTGACTTTTAAAAAACTACATAACGAAAATATGCAAAAATGATTTGCATATTTGTATAAATATTTTACTGTTGTATCAGAAAAATTACTTAGTTCTGAAAAATATCTTGAGTTAGTGTTAAATTATATGCATATCATTTAAAATTCTCCTCTCACTGACATATCAATTCAAAATACTCATCTTAGAGTAAAACTTTTATAGCTCCTAGGATCTGGCATTAACCCAAGTATTTGTTTTACTATTGTATATATCCCAGGTTGCATGACCTCCCATCCATTTTTACTTTAGAATAAAGCTGGGAAATGTCGGAAACTATTTATTTTCCACTCTGGAAAGCAAATAATTTCCTTAACCAACATGGAAGAAGAAAGGATGCTTTTAATTTGACAATGATTATTTAATCAAAACACAGACTATAAAAATAGCAAGCTTTCATTGCTTCATTTCTTAAAATATAATCATTTAAGGGGCGCCTGGGTGGCTCAGTGGGTTAAGCCTTTGCCTTCGGCTCAGGTCATGGTCTCAGGGTCCTGGGATCGAGCCCTGCGTTGGGCTCTCTGCTCAGCAGGGTGCCTGCTTCCCTTCCTCTCTCTCTCTGCCTGCCTCTCTGCCTACTTGTGATCTCTGTCTGTCAAAATAACTAAATAAAATCTTTAAAAAATATATATAATCATTTAAAATTTTCTTGCATCTTCAGTCATTATTTTTTGCTACTTGAAATCAAGAATGATGTTAATTCATTTCTATATCCCAGCAAGTTTTTCACTCAATGGGCTCTCAATAAGTAAATCTATTGGGAACTTCAGTCAATGAGAAAATGATTAATGGATAGAAGTAACAATACTCTTGATTAAATATTTATATAGTCAAACTCCCCTAAATTATTTCCAAAGAACTTAAACAAATACTAAAACGTGGAGGAAGGTGTTACATACATCTCTGTTATTATAGTCCCATCATAATCCCAGGTCATTAAGATTGGTTTGTCAAAAAAGTTGTATTATTTTATAAAGATGTCATAGAAACATCTACTCCACTGTTTTAAAGGAACTGGTTAAACAATTGACACCCACTTATTTATTTCATTGTTTCAATAAGAAGTTCTTTAATGCCTACTACTTAATTGGGTTTAGAATTACAGAGATGAATAAGATAGTGTCTCTCTTTGATGGTATCAGATATGTTGAAGGGTACAACATGTTAAAAAAACTATAATGCAAATACTTTGTGTTTTAATAGATGTGAGTACAAGGTTTAAAGAGACTTCAGAGGAAGGAAAAAAGATATTTCACTGAGAAAATCAGTTAAGGTTCACAGTATTGACATTTTAGGTGGCCCATGGAAGATGAAAATTATTTAATAGGAATATGAAAGGATAAATGATAACATATTAATTACTCAGAACAGGAATTTTTTTAAAAGCTTGAAAACATACAAGAACACAGTGTATTCCAGGATTGAAAAATAGTGTAGTATGACAGTAAATGTAGCATGTGTAAATGATAGTCTTGATAGATCGAGCCAGAAAGATAGAAAAGACCAGACTGCCAATACTCTTAGATGCTATATCAAAGGGTTTAGATTTTAGCATGCATGTGGCAGAGGGCACTGAAGTTTTCTGCAGGTGAGAGACATTAATACATTTGTGTTTTAGAAAACTACTTTACAGGACAATGTAGAGGTAGATTGGTGAATATGAGACTGTAGTTGGGAGATTTTTACAGCTGTTTAGGTATGAGACTGTGAGAGACAAAATTAGAAGAGTATTAGAAGGAACAAATTAAATAAAAATTAAGAAGATTTATAGTCCTAGAGTTTAAAATAAAAGTGAGCTATAAATAGAATATAGGTGAACATTTAAATATGAGAATTGAAGTAATTGAAGTAATGAGACCTTCTCTGAAATAAGAAAGGATAAATAGAAGACCTTGAAAAACAGCATTAGTATATAAGAAATTATAGGAGTAAATTGGAAAGGATCCAGGGGGGTGATGAACATTGAGTCACAGTTATCAGGGATAGAGGTAGAATGAAATGATTGCATAGGGAGTGAAGAACATTGATTCATAATGCTCAGAGATTCAGGGATAGAGGTAAAATGAAATGGTTGCATAGGAAGCCAAGAGAGGAAATATTTCCACAAAAACATGCCAGCTGTGTCAAATGTGAAATAAATGTCAAGTATAATGAAGTCTGATAAAGGAGTTTTTGAATTTAACAGAGGAGTGAAAGAGCTAGTATAAACAGCAGTTGAGGGGCACCTGGGTGGCTCAGTTGGTTAAGTGTCCAACTCTTGACTTTCATTCAGGTCATGATCTCAGAATCTTAAGATCGAGCCTTGCATCAGGTTCTGCACTGAGTGTGAAGCCTGCTTGGGATTCTCTCTCCCCCTCTCTCTCTTCTCCTCCTCATCCCCCTCCACATTCATGTTTTCTCTAAAAAAAATTAAAAATTAAATTAAAAGAGCAGTTTAAAGAACTTAAAAGCAAAAGTAAATTGGAAAGAGTTGAAGAATAATTAGTAGATGACAAATGGAGACAAGGTGAAAAGTCTACTTTCTTAATAAATTTGTGTAAGGGAGGAAATATATCAATAAGTTAAAGAGAGTGGTGCCTGGATGGCTCAGCCAGTTGAGTGTCTGATTTGACTCAGGTTGTGATCCCAGGGGTCCTAGGATTGAGCCCCACATAGGGAGTCTGCTTCTCCCTCTCCCTCTGGTTCTCCCCCTGCTTCTTCTCTCTCTTTCTGTGAAATGAATAAATAAAATGTTTTTAAAAATAAGTTGAGAAACATAATTGAGAGATCATCTCTCCCCCCTGCTTCCTTCCTTTTTAAAAAAAGAATTTATTTATTTGAGAGAGAGAGAGAAAGAGAGAGAGAGTGTGTACACATGAGAAGGGGGAGGTGAAAATAGAGAGGTAGAGCCAGAATCCCAAGCAGACTCTGCACTGACCATGAGCTTCACATGGGGCTCAATACCATGACCCTGAGCTCATGACCTGAGCCATAACCAAGAGTTAGACACAACCAACTGAGCAACCCAGATATCCCTATTGTCCTTTTTCATGTGTCCATTCACTTTCTTTTTTTTTGATGGGAAAATTTAAACATAATTGTAAACTGAAGAGAAGGTATAACTTTAGAGGTATTGAAGATAGTGAGAGTGGTGGGGAAACCCATAATTGATGGTTCAAGGCAACAGTAAATTAGACAGGATAGTGATTGATAACACTATGATTTAAGAATTAAGACCCCCAGATTTGGAAACTGGCTTAAGTTTATATTCTTACTTTCCATTTAATATTTGTATGAATTTAGAAAGTTATTAGACTTTTCAAGTTTCAACTTCTTTATCTGTAAGATGGGAGCAATAAAAATAACCACATCACAGGGCTATCATGATAATGGAAGAACATGATACAGTTCCTTGTACACAGTAAGTTATTATTATTATTATTTATTATTATTATTTGACTATAAGAAATTTTTCTTCAAAAAGGAGATAGATTACTCACTTCTCTAAAATAAATGAAAGGAGAGAAGGATGATTAAAGACATAGATAATTTTGTAAGTAACCAAGGACAATGTCAGGTTATTTTATTTCTGGATAAATATTTTATTTCTGGATTTATTATCTATATTCTTTGTGTGTGCATACATGCTATAGGGATAATATGCACATTTTACTTGAAAGTGAGTAGCTTGGAAGGCCAAATTAATGATCTGAGCCATATTCTTCTCTGATCAAATATTTAGGTCCTTGCCCAAATATTTTAGTTATCTAGACTCAGATACAAAGTTTAAGGTTCAATAAAACCCAACACAATCCACCCCACCTACCCATCTCACCTGACCCTCTCCTCATGATAGATCAACTAACATATTCACATTTGTAGTAATAAAGTTAGGGATTGTGCTCAAATAATTTTAAAAAGTAAATTGTGTGTTTTTATTTTTTATTTTAAAAAATATTTTATTGTATTTATTTGACAGAGAGAGACAGTGAGAGAAGGAACACAGCCGGGGGAGAAGCAGGCTTCCTGCAGAGCAAGGAGCCTGACATGGGGCTTGATCCCAGGACCATGGGATCATAACCTGAGCCAAAGACAGATGCTTAACAACTGAGCCACCCATGTGCCCCAATTGTATGTTTTTAAATTGGTCATTGTATGTGACACTTAGCATCCTAGAACAATGTTTTGAGTTTCCTTCCACCCATCTTTTGTTCACCAATTAATTATTTATACAAATAGTTGTTTCTAATATTTGGCTACTTTTTCTGATACTGGTACAATGAAGCTGTTGGCCAGTATCTCAGGAGAACTGCTAAGTCTACTGGAAAATTTTTACTGTCAAAGTGACTGTCTACATGTCCATACTGCATCAATAAACATGCATATCCAGGGATTATAGTCTGGAAGTCACTTATGGATGAATCACTATTCTACTCTAAAGCAGGTCACTGCCTTAAGTTCTTGCTTTGGAAATTAGCTAGAAGTTGATGCTTTTAATGTATATTTTTAAGAATTAATGTTTTAATATCCTATTTTCTCTGGCTCATGTTTAGTCTGAAGCAACAATGACAAAAATGACTTTCATTATACAGGAAGAACCTGTTTTATTACATCTGTCCCTGAAACTCAGGGACCTTTGAAGAACATAAATCTGTCAGAGAGATATGCTCCAGGTTCCAGGGACCCAAATGATATCTATCTCCTGAATCAGCGTCAGTGATGATTACAATATAAACAAGCTCAAATTGAAGTTATCTGCTCAGATCCCTCTTCCATACTAAGTATTCAGAATTGTGTATCTATAATAAAATTTTCTACAACAATAAGAATTTTCACTCTAACCACTTGACAAATTGTAGCACCAACTGGAAGAGTCATTTGCCTTGCAGTAAGCACAACATGACAGATCTTTTCTGAATACAAACTGTAATGCTCATGCCTTTCTCAGCTAGTGTGCCTTGTAAACACAGCAGGAAAAAAAAAACAGCATTTTGATAAAAATTGATGGTTATGCACAAAACAGTCCACACAAGTAAATTTTTTTTTCCTGGTTTGAAGGCATCACCTCAGTTATTGAAAGCTGCCCTAAGCGAATACCCTAAAACAGTTGCTGATTATAGTTCAAAAGTTTCTGTGGCATAGTAAACTGATTATTTACCACACAGTTTTGATGAGTCTAACCTCCAGCAATCTGTTATGTATGATTTGCAAAAAGACCTCCTTTCATCTTCCATTAATTTCCACTCAGAACTCGAGGAACAGTACTTTATACAAACACTTTACCATTGCTTATATTGGTATCTTTCTAATACCAAGAAGTTATATCATTATTTTGTACGAATAGCCACTCTGTGTGCACTAGCAAAAAACAGAAAGCTATGGGAATATTTCAGAATATTATAATCATGCTATTATGTGATACACAAGGTTAATCCTTAAGCCTACTCTTTTTTCTAGTTACTAACTAGATACCATGATACTGCAATTCTATGATGTATCCAGAAATTGATGTTAATCTTCTTTTTTTTTTAATTTACTTATTTATTTCAGGAGAGAGAGAGAGAGAGAGAGAGGGCATGCACGAACAGGGGTGGGGGCAGAGAGAGACTCCTCAAACAGACTCTCCACTGAGCATGAAGCCCCATGAGGAGTTCAATCCCAGAACCCTGAGATCAGGACTTTAACCAAAATAAGTAGATGCTTAACCAGTTGAACCACCCAGGCCCTCTGATGTTAATCTTCTTCATTCAAGCAGATCTGTATGTACAGGCATGTGTTTAATACATTTATCCAGAAAAAAGCGAATTATTTATTAATAGTTCAACTTAAGCTTTTTTAACAATTATCTTAAAAGTCTAGTTGAAACCAAATATATCAAATCCAAAAAACTTCCAAGTTACATGGTTGTTATTTTAATTACTTGCCCTCAATATTTACAATTTCCAGTTCCTTGTGATTTTAAACATGTTGTGAAATAAAGGAAAAAACTTAGTTGGTATCACTTTGCTCTTTGTAACTTTAGATACAGATCCTTAATATTTATCGGTGTCATCTATAGGCTTAAGGGTTGTTTGACCACCAACAGTTTTCAGTCATATATTTTTCAGAATTTTCAAATCTCAGCTACAAGAAAATAATATCATAGGAAACTAAGACTATGTTTCTCTCTATCTCAAGACCCTGCTTTATTTTTTTCTTCATCAAAAAAGTAGAAATATATTTTCCTGAAGACATTTTCTTCTATTTTATTTTGTCAGTTAAATTTACATACAAGGCCTCAGATTTACTTAATTTGAACATTGCTTTTAAGTTGAAAAGCAAGTCTAAGAAAAACAAACAAGTGACATAACAGTAAAAATAAATATTTTGTATTAATCTTATTTTTAGAGATTGATGAACTTTTACACATGCATGTACCTTATAATCATAACCCTATTCAAATTATTATACCACAGAATTATCTTATGTCCTTTAAAATTAGTCTTCCCATCACAGAGTCAACAACTCTCCTTATTTCTGTCGCCATAAATGTGCTTGGCCTCTTCTTAAATATTATGTAATATAATCACAGAGTCTGTAATAATTTGTACATAGTTTGTGATTGGCTTCTGTCAAACACGTAATTTCCCATGACATTCCTTGACAGTGGCATGTATAGCAGGTGTTTTGTCTTTGTTCTTACATAGAATAAAATTTGTTTATCAATTCTACTCTTGATGGGCATATGGTTATTTCTAGTTTGGATGTATTATAAATAAATTTTCTATGAATTTGCTTGGCTTTCATTTCAGAGGGCACATGCATATATGCACTCATTTCTCTTAGAGGTAGACTCATTTCTCTAGGAGAGGGATTTTTGGGCTGCACATGAATATTATTAACTTTAGTAGATACTGCCAAAGACATTTCTTCCCCCAAAGTTGTTGCCCCATTGCCCACAACCAAAACATCCTATGAGAATTTTACTTGTTTTGCATCTTTACCATGCTTGAAATCATCAGCCTTTTAAATTGGAGCTATTTTGGTATGAATATAAAGATAGCTCAATTTGTTTTTATTTGAATTCTCCTAATAAAGAATACTATTGATCATCATTTGGGAAAAATGAAACATTATTAGATCACCACAATTTTATTAAAATAGATAAAATTAAATGAGAAACTAAAAATACCAAGGGCTGGAAAGGATGTAAAACAACCAGAATTCTCCAACATTCCTGTTGGGAATGTAAAATTCTATAAAAACTTTGGAAAACAGTTTGGCAGTTTTTTATGAAGTTAAATAACCACATACCATATGTGTAGCAATCCAAATCCTAAGTATTTATCTCAGAGAAATGGATGCAAGAGAAATCCAAGAGAAAGTTACATTCAGACAGAACTTGGGGCATGAATATAGAAGTTGTACTTTTGTAGCAACATGGACAGGACTGGAAGAGATTATGCTGAGTGAAATAAATCAAGCAGAGAAAGCCAATTATCATATGGTTTCACTTATTTGTGGAGCATAACAAATAGCATGGAGGACAAGGGGAGATGGAGAAGAGAAGGGAGTTGAGGGAAATTGGAAGGGGAGGTGAGCCATGAGAGATGATGG